>NC_091746.1:48366680-48624180 GCF_043380555.1 Nothobranchius furzeri | reverse complement strand
CTACATCTGCGATAGACACGAAGCAGCGCATCTGACCCCGGAAGTTGTTGTCCGTTGCCGGGAGACGAAGGGGCAAAACAGGAAAATAATCTAGTAGAGGACGGACGTTGTTCCGGGTCTTCGGTATTTGGCGGAGATGTTAGTGAAGGCGGAGAAGAGGGCGAACTAGAGGAAAAACAGGCAGATTCCTCCTCTATTTACAAACTCCTGGGGATGCAACAAGTGGGCGCGGTGCGTCGACTTCCGGATCTGACGTCGACAAATTTTTAGAATCGAGCCGTCGACTTTGTCGAGGCTTTGCTACAGCCCTACATAGTAAACATTCCAATACAGGTTAATTCATTAAGCCAATCAGAAAAAAGCTTCCTTTATAAGAAACCCAGCTAATTGCATCAACTCCGTCACTGACTTTACAGCAACCCTCATACTAAGCAAGCATTTAGTGACAGTGGAGAGGAAAACTCCCTTTTAACAGGAAGAAACCTCCAGAGGATCCTGGCTCAGTATAAGCAGCCATCCACCACGACTCACTGGGGACCGAGAAGACAGAGTACACACACACACACACACACACACACACACACACACACACACACACACACACACACACACACACACACACGCACACACACACACACACACACACACACACACAATAGAGTTAAAGAGCAAATTGTAGAAGAAAGTAGTCGAGTGTGGAAAGTGGTCAGTGTATCCTCCAGCAGTCTAAGCCTATAGCAGCATAACTACAGAGATAACCTAACCTTTTTAGATGGAGGCATGTTGGAGGCAGGGCAAGGGAGAGCCATTTTTACCAACTGTACACTCCACCTCCCTGTACTCCCCCACTTGTCCAGATCTGGGCTAACATCAGATTTTAACCATAGGCCCTATCAAATAAAAATGTTTTAAGCCTATTCTTAAAAGTAGACAAGGTGTCTGCCTCACGGACTAATGCTGTGAGTTGGTTCCACAAGAAACTGAAGCAAATGCATGGCTTCAGGCTAAAAGACAAAAGTAAGCCAACTAAATCCTCAAAGACAATACAGAGCAGTTGTTTTGTGTCTGTTAAAAAAAACAAATCCTGTCACAGTTGCATTTTGCCTGATGCAGTGCACTTTGAAATGTGTTTTACAGCATCAGTCAAAGAGCATCCAAGCTGAAAGATTTCTTTATTTGCAGTTTTGCTCAGATTTGACATTTCTGGCCCTTTTTGAGCAAACTGACTGTTGAAGCCTTCTCAGAAACAGCTGGAGGCTTCCAAACAAGCAGAACACATCTCATTATGCAGACACAGGAAACCCAGGAGACAACATGCCACTAAGCTGTTCGTCACATGTATTATTTAACATTTAAAATTTGTAAAAGATGTTCAAAAATAAAAATTGGTATTGGCCCTCAAAACCACAATGAGTGCATATCTAATATAAAACCAGTATTCTTTTATAAAGCCATATCATAGTATAAAAATATACAACATGTGGGGAACATTTCGCTAACCTTTACTTAAACCCAGCAAAAAGCATGACTGCGAACAAAACAGCAGACGGTACAATGTTCTGACAATCAAAATAAATTGGGAACTGGCCTAAAATAGCAGTGTGACCTCAAGAACAAAAATCAAATTAAAGCTTCAGTTTCCCAGAGGTTTCAAAGCCCTGCACGCTAGAGAAACACAAATGCAGCTATTCCCCTGTGGGTGCTGCGCGCTTCACTAATCTGCCCAGCAGAGTGTCTGAGTGATGGAGAAGAGGAGGAGGAGACGGAGCGAGAAGACGGTACATGACGGGAGAAGTGCGCGTTTGTGCACAACTTGTTTCATGCAGCATATGTTCAGCAATGCAGCTGAGTGAAGGCATGTGGGTGTTTTTATACAAACACAGTTTGAAAGGCTAAAATCAAACCTTTTACATCATTTATATGTGAAAAATCGCAGTGATTGTTATTAACTAGAAAATTCTTCTAGGATTTTTGTTTCATCTCTTATTAGCAGTGAAGCACCAACCTGTAATAAAACAAACCCTGACCAGACAGACACATATGATGCGACGTGTCTGAGGAGATATACCTCTTACGAGCACACGCCAAGCTAAGAAAACTCATGTAAGATTCAACGATTAGATTAAAAAAAAATGTACTTTTCATGTATTTTTTAAAGTTTTCTGTTTTTTCTCAGAATCGGGAGCAATTTTTTATATTACTTTCACACTGTCCTAAACTTTAACCCACAAACACATAGTTGTTGTCTCCCACAAACAAATGCAAACAATGCATAATGATAGCTGTTGTTTAAGAATCTGAAGAATTTATGAACGGGCTGGATTGGGACACAAACACTTATCATGTTTGTGCTAACGAAGCCAATTAAAGGAAGGTTTTTGACTTGTAGTAGTGCTAAAAGAGACCTGTCCCTGTGACAATAAGCAGAGACAGATAAAGCTGAGCTACTGTTGGACTATCTAATGGATACGAAGGCCAGTACCCGTCAAACTGACACACACACACTATTGTGTGAGGAGGTGACTGACCCCAATCCTGCACACAGAAAGTCTGACTGGGGGTAGAATGTGAGGTGTGGGCATGTGTGTGTCATCAGATGTGTCAGACAGGCTCTGCAAGAATGCATAAAATGAAGAAGATTCAGCTGTGTGCGTGGAAGCAATCAGCCCAAATTAGTGACAGCAACATAAAGGCAAGCAGGATTTATACATACGCTTTGTTGGCAATTTGTTGTGCTTGAGACGGGATCTCGCTGTTGGAGAAACCATCTCAAAATAGGAACCTTTTCTGTTTCACTGAATTATTGGGTACGACTCATTTATGAGAAATTTCATAAAAAGGAAGATCATGTCAAAATGGCCCTATGTCACAACAGAATCAAAAAGGAAGGTGAAGGTGTTTTAAACAACGGCTGCATTCCATTTCTGCAGCTTCCCTTTGTGGTTGTTCTGTTACTGACAAGCAGAGAAATATTACCATGAAATGCCCCTGTGATTGTTCTGTTCTTCTAAGACTTGACAATGTGCTGAAAAAGGCCTACTTAGACACAAAAGGCCTTAAATATGTCCATTTTTAATCATAATTAGGACAACAAGCCTTGTTTCACACACGTTCTACACTGATGGATCAGAGTTGCCTGTGATGATACTGTGACTATTTTAGAAGGAAATTTGTTGTGCAAATTATCCAAACATGCTCAAAATTCCTGAGCGAGGCACTGCGATTCAAGCCAGGAAATTGTAAACTTACAAATGTGTGATGGTGTTCCTCGTGAATGCTGTTTGAAGCAAGTCACCAACAACTCAGTAACGGTTCTAAACTAGGGATGCACTGATTCCGGTTCAAGAGGTGATGCTGACCAGCTGATATGAATTTAAGCAAACCCTGATTTATTACAAAGTAATGCAAGTAATAAAATCCTAATTCATTAAACATTTATGACAACCAATTATGTTTCCTATACTGAAGATGCGCCATTGCCAGTGAAAATAGTAAGTCATTTATTTTCAAACATACACTTTAATCATAATTACATCATTGGTGGCAAATGGCGGTTAGTGATTGTGACCAGGCCTTTTCACCAGCTGTGTAACCATAGTGTAATCACGCAAAGCGCAGTACTCAGCAATTAGCCACTGTCATAGCTGAGGTTTGTTTTTCCATTGGTCAACAAGACGCACATTTTAGCCTTGTTCTAGAAAGGTATGCTCCTCTGAATTTATGCTTTCAGTCTATTTTCTAAGTGCTACGCTTCCAAAACGAATCGAGCTAAGAAGTTGAGATCGGGCCAGATAGAAGGTAAAGCAGGAATGTAGTCCAATTTCAACATAAAAGACACATGCAGATTTCCTGTTGCTTAACTAGCAAAAAAAGTATGTCATTACCAAGACCAAGGGGCAAACTCTGCCCATCAAGTGAACAACACGAAAGTGACAAAAGTTGCAGTTCCCCCCTCATCCACTAGGGGCTGTCTCCAGAAAGGAGCAAGTTTCCAATGATTCCCATGTTAAAAATGCCAACTTCACAGCAGAAACAAACACATTTAAAGCCTGGTACAAAAACATTTTAGGTTTAATAGTTTACAGTCATGACAACTATGCGGGGGGAGGGATTTTTTTTATAACTTATCCATTTAGATGTAATTAATGCTTGAAATTATGAATATTTAATTCAAACAATTGTGCCTTTTGTTATTTAAGATGGATGAGTGTATCTGATGCAATAAAATTCAATTAATATTTTAACACTGTGTCAAAATTTATGTTAACTGGATGGATAATTTAAGCGACTTTAGTGGAGTTTTAGATGTGTTTATAAGGATAGAGGAGAAAAAGCATGAATCAGTTTAAAACTGTAACCAAACTGATCAATTGAGTACATTTTTACTTTAAAATAGAAATGCTGCCAAAAGCTGCATTTTAATTAGCACATTTTTTGGCAGCAACTATAAAAATCAGCACTTTTATTGCACTCAGAATGATCTAACACCCTCTTAAGCTGCACTAGCCAAAGTAAATAAGCTTTAAACAAGCAGTCGTCAGCCCTTGGCAGTAAGCCGGAGGCAGCACTGAGTCAATTGGTGATGAGAGGATGTAGAGACAGGAGAAAAACCATTATCCATTGAGAAGACAGACAAAAGACAGCAGAGTTTTGCTACACTTGAGTGAGAATAAATAATAGCCAGAAGCTGAATCCAGAACCTCTGGTGACCCACTTTTTACCGTTAGTGGAGCAGTGATACCCCTGAACATTCAGGAAGTTACACATAACTGTGAGAGGCTATTGGTGTGTGTGAGAGTGTGTCAGGAAAAGAGAAACATGGGAACCAACATGTGCTTCAGTTCATTGTCACTTATTTTGTGCCCATGAGCATCTCAAGACATCTGTCTCTTCTGTCCTTCTGATCATCTCAGCATCAGTCAAACCAAATGTGGAGCTTAGAGCTTATTTCCCTACACTGCCTTCCGGTTTGCTATCGTTCACACTTCAAACTCCTCGTCTTTGTTTTTAATTTCTTCCAGGGTGGTGGTCCCCCCTATCTAGCCACGCTCCTGAACAGACATTCCCCATCACGCGCTCTGCGCTCCTCTGACCAAGGCCTGCTCGCTGTCCCTCGCTCTAGGTGTCGTACTCGCGGGGACCGGGCTTTCTCAGTCCTAGCACCGTCACTCTGGAACCAGTTGCCACCCTCAGTTAGGCTGTCCCCTTCTCTGCCAGCCTTTAAGAGTCGCCTAAAAACACACCTCCTCCGCTTGGCGTTTCGTGAACATGTTTGATTTTGTCCCTCTTTTATGTTGATTTTATTTAACAGTTTTCATTGGTTCACTCTATCCCTTGTTTTACACATTTGTCCTGTACCAGAATGTTTCACCTTTTTTTGTAATTTGTAATCTGTAATTTGAATTGCTTTTATCTTCTGATTTATTCACTATATTTAACTTTCTACTGTACCATGTTCAGCGCCTTGGGCTTCCTGACAGGGTCGCGGAAGGCGCTTTATAAATAAAGCTTTGATTGATTGATTAGAGGTCCAACAGCTGATCTGTAGGACGATCAACGAGGCCAGTTTTTGAGATCATTTAAACAATCAAACAGTAGCCATGCCTGTGAACATTAGGCCATTTTTTGACAGAAACTTGATTCTGTGTTGCCTTAAGGTGCTTTCTGCGCTGCATGTGACCGCTCCATTCTCATAATTCAGAGGCTTTGGAGACTTTTCTGTTAGAATCTTTGCGCTTGGTTTTAAATTTAATATTTCACTGCAGCAGACCTCTTCTCCTCAGCTCTCTCTACACTGTAAATATTAAATCACACAGACAAGGCTACATGGGTGGGCCATTTCATATCATTCAGGATAATATCGGTAACTTTTTTTCTTGCACGAGGAAATATATCACGATGTGCAAATTGTCATGGTGTAGAAACATCCACTATACAGCAGATTAGGCTCATGTGGGTCATAAAGCACAGAGTTGGAATCTCACATCTCATAGTGTCTTCTGAGGTGTTTGGCCACTGTAACCTGGTTACGCCGGGGTCGGCTCTCCTCTCCTTCCACAAACCAGAAATAGAGGAAAATCATCAGTCTTGCTGAAGAGGCTTGCTGAAACACCAACGTCCTCCAAATATTTAAAATTAACCACAAACCTGAGCGGTTTAGGGCAGAACAACACCCCAGTGACTTTATAAATCTAGAAAACTAAGATTTGTCATCACATGTTCAACTGGACCCGTGAGAATATATGTGATGACTGTTCACGATCAGAGACACATACAGACGTCAGACACGGAGAAAAAGCAAGCTAGCTTGTAACGTAGCTTAATTAATATCGGTGTGACTAGCATCTTGCTTCTTTGTTAGGAGCGAGTTTTCTTAGTTACATCAGATATTCTTTCAGAAGACACTGAAAATCTTTATCGGTTTGTGGTTAAGTACTGTAAACGGTGGTGAAGGGTGCTTCCTGTCTGTCTGGTTTCTGTGAACTTTATTGAGCTTCGGACATAAACACCTCATGAACAGCTGTAGTTCTTAAAACAGGTACTACCTAATCCTGTTAATAAACGAGCAATACTTAATTCTGAAAGCTCCGTGGCTGGTCCATCTGTTTGGAGCTAGCCGGTTCTGCCTCACCTTTAAAGGTCATGCTGTGGTGAAGCTGACCGTCATTCAAAAAGATGGAGAATGCTGCCATAAGAGTATGATGTTGTTCAAAAGGCGTTTTGACTTTGTCAGCTGATATATTTAGTCATATAGTGCAGCCCTAGCCGACATAGAGATTTCAGTTTTGAACTTTTTCATTTATGCCTATGCTCTGAGCGGTGGTTTTAGCTGGCCCGACGCAAATATTTGGACAATATTCATTTAAATTGCTAATATGTTTCCTATTTTTCCTCCAAATGTAGCAGGTTGAATATTGTATAACTATTCATGAGACAAATACAAAGAAAAGGCCTGCGATCACTCTGATTTCTAGAAATCTGCATCGAGATCGGCCATTACAAGCCCATGCAACGCCACCACTATTTCAGAACAACCTGATAGTGTTGAGTCTTTAGGAGTCGAAAGCAGCACCTAGAGAAGGTTTTTACTCAGCATGCCTTTCTCCAAATATTAGTCTACTCAGCCAAAGTCAGACTGGTTGCCTTTTTGCCTCCTCAGCAACATCTCGCATATATCAGCTCACCCGCAGAGCTACACGAGAGCTGTTACCCAAGGAGGGGGAAGAAAATACTGCGGAGAAATAAATGAGCAGGTACAGCAAGGTGAAAGTGTCTTCTTAGGGGAGATTCAACCTCTAATTGAAGCCATCAATAACCACCCATGCAGGTCTTTCAGACATATCAGGAAAGCTGTCAGACTGTCCATGTGTGAATCCACCCAACGCTGTTATTACTCTATAATATACCCTCACTTTAAGACATCTTAAACATCACAGTGGTTTCCATTTTTACACCTTGTGAAAAACTGTCAAAAAATCCTCTTGCATTCAGTTTTGGGCACACATCGACACGCTCGCAGGCGGCGGAGATTTAGGAACGATCAACACTCCCGTCGGCTGAGAGGGGATGTGAGTCTCATGCAGTATTTATAGAAACACGGTTATTTTATTCTAAGACACAACCAGACATTCAGCACTTCCTCTTCTCATGAACATTTGTTTCCAGCAGGCGTGTTTTCCAAGTCGGAGTCTAAAAACGTAAACTGACGTCAAAATTTGAACATATGCTGGTGATAAACTGATTTATCAAAGCTGAGGACTCCTGTTTTAGCGATTTTACAGGAAGGCAGGTCTACTGTGTTTTCACTGATAACTATTGCACGCCTACACACACACCCACACACACCTTTAAAGTGCACTACAGGGTCAAACCTCGAATAACCTTGTTTTATTACTGCCAGCAGAGGCTGTTTAACAACTCTGACCACTATCATTTATTTATTCGAATTTTTTTATTAGATTTTTATTAGATGTTAGATTTATTAACGGTTATTTTAGAAGGAATCAAACTAATACCAAAGCTTAATTTGTATTTTAAACCTACAAACAAAAAGGACACACTAAAGGAGACAAGTCAGGCTTTATTTATTAGACTAGATATTAAAATGACCTGACAATGACCTGCAACAGACGTAACATCTACCGTATTTTCCAGACTATAAGCCGCTACTTTTTTCCCCCGCTTTGAACCATGCGGCTTATAATGAGGTGCGGCTTTACTGAAGATTTTCCTTCACCTGCCAGGGGGCGCTTTAGCAGAAAGTGAAACAGGTGGAAGTCAAAAGTGGAAAATGAAGAAAGTGCTCATTTTAATTTACCACATGCAAGCAGCCGGCACAACGAAGAATTTTTTTCAAATCCATACCCCCTCATCATGGTAACTACACGTATGAGTTCATACGTTGCCGCATTTAAGTTGAAGGCCATCGATCTGGCAGTGAAGGAGGGAAACAGTGCTGCCGCACGTAAGCTTGGCATGAATGAATCCATGGTTCGGCGCTGGAGACGGCAGCGGGAAGAACTCATTCAAGCCAGCTTCACCCAGGGATGATGACAGCAACAGGGACAGCGACACTGACATCGCCACAGAAAAGGTATGTGACGAAGCTCTTCTGAGGCTGCTCAACTCCGACACTGAAGAAGAGGACTTTAATGGCTTTAGTGCACAAGAGGAGGATTAGAGCGAATGACTTTTTCGGGTAGGCAAGTGTGTTTTATTTACTAACCAGGCATGTTTTGTGTGCAGTTATTATTTTCTAATCATCCAGGGCTTATTAATGCTGTGTCAGCGCTGTTCTTTTCTTCTAAACATGCATGCAAATTATCGGTAATAACATGTCAGTTCTGTTTTTATTTTATAACCATCCAGAAATATGAATGCTATCAGTGCTGTTTTCTTTTCTAAACTTGCAGGCACGTTCACCCGTGTTTAAAATTCGATTTGTTGAATTAAAACAACAACGAAAAACCTCCGTGTAGCGTCTTTCTGTCTAATTATCTTATGTTATGGCCATACATGCACTGTGCGCCGGAGACCTGCATGTGGCTGCTGCGCCGCGGCTTGTATTTGAGTGTGGCGTGTGTGTGTGTAGAAAACCTTTTTCTTTTTTGCTGGTGCGGCTTATATTGAGGTGTGCTCTATAATCCGGAAATTACGGTACATAAGGACCTGTATTATCCAGATTGAGTCCTTTACAGCCATATGAGACCCAGGCTTGTTTGGTTTGAGTCACCACATATCTGAAATATGTTTTAACATGCTTCGCCTCCGGAGCTAAATTAATTGCGGTTTTGTTGTGACCTGGTCTAAAAATACCCATCATGATGTTCCCTTCTCGTTGCTGTGAGCCTTTTATGGCCCTTCTCCTTCATTGCTCATCCTTGAAGTTTATTTTAAAAACATCTGTTTCAGCCTCTCTCTGTTTCACCCCGTCTCCATCCATCCATCCATTTCCTTAACCCGCTCGTCCATATGGGTCTCTAGCAATCTCTGGGCAAACAGGCGGGGTACACCCTGGACAAATTGCCAGTCCATCGCAGGGCAACACAGAGACACACAGGACAAACAACCATGAACACACCTAAGGACACTTTAGAGAGAACAATTAGCCTGAGTCATGTTTCTGGACTGTGGGAGGAAGCCGGAGTACCCAGAGAGAACCCACGCATGCACAGGGAGAACATGCAAACTCCATGCAGAAAGACCCCAGGCCGGGGTGTGAACCCAGGACCCTTTTGCTGCAAGGCGACAGAGATAATCACTGTGCAGCCCTCTCTCTATCTCTATTTAACCCACAGGCTCAAAATAAGTTTTGATAAAAGGACGAACAACTAAGTCCTTCAGGGGGACTTCTGAGTAAAAAAATGCTCATGAAATACGTATGTGGAGTAACCAGGTAGGTAGGTTCTAACTGTTGCAAATCTGCAATGCCTGCCTCCAGAGGGTTAAAAAAATAATTTCCAGTGTATGTCTGCGACCTTGAAATGACTCCGTTGAAAATTGAGTCATTCTCTTCCAAGCAAACAAAGATGGAGACATGTCGTTAGGCACACAAATATTGGATCTTCCTGCAGTCAAATGTTCCTGTTTGGGATTCATGAATCAGCCTCGCACAGTCACAATGAATGATGTCTGCTTCACAGAGTAGAAGTTTTAGTGGAAGTCTCTCTGTTGCAGTCTTCCTTTTGGCTCCAGATATTAATATTAGGCCCGAGCAGCGAAAGCTCTGCAAAGGCCTATTGTATCTGCTCTGTTTATTTTTCTTCCGCCAAGTAAATTGGCTTTTTGGAGGCCTTAACATACCCAAAAACTTGGGAATTTTTGCACACATGTCAGGCATGGTGTAAAATTTTGTATTTTAAAGGTCCCAAAAAAATCGCAATAAAAATAGCTCCACATCACCCCGTAGAATGTGAAAAATACCCCCCTCCATAAAGCTTAGTTTATCGTGCAGTTATGAAATTTTGTACACTTATAGTACTCAACAGTCCGCACAGAAAAGTCTCTTGCAAACATGGTCAACATCAAACAGGAAGTTGGCCATTTTGGTTTGAAGTGGTGATTTTGACCCCGTTTTGGCCGCTTCTAGGGTCTGCTTCTGATTGATGTACTCGATCAATTTTTGCATTGTCGTCTCGAAAGTTGTGGGAAATTGCTCAGATGGGATGGGCGATCAAATAGAAAAAAGAAAACTGACTTTTCGTATATGCTGAGGGGGCGTGGACAGGCCTCGAATTTCAACTAATCGCCAAAAAAAATATATATGACTATAACTTCATACTCGAAAAGAGATGAGTTAAAAAAAATTCTGTGGTCATTCGACATCCAGCCACAAACTAAACTGAATGGTTTGATGATGACATCACACAAGTCCCGCCCTCTCAGGACCAAAAAGGTCAAGTTTAACTGTGATAGGTCCCAAATTGCCCCATTTCACTTAATCACCACAAATTTGTAGCTGGTAACTCAAGACAAGTGGGTGTTTCTTGGCATCAATTTATGGGAGTTTTCAAAAGAGGGCGGGACTGTGGCGGCACGGCAAAGACAGGTGTACTGCCGACCGTGGCCATACGTTTGCCTCCCATTTCGTCATTTCTAAAGATATCACCACGAAACTTCTGGTGAGTGATACTAGTCCGGCCCCCAAAAAATCTGATGTGAAAATCTGGTGGGCGTGGCCTATTTTCTTAAATAGCGCCCCCTAGGGCCATTAAAATTGTCAGCCCCAAGCCAAGCTTTGACTAAGGATTATGAAATTTGGTACACTAATGTAGTGTCTTAGGACCTACAAAAAAGTCTCTTGGAGCCAAACCCAAAGTCGCACAGGAGGTCGGCCATTTCGGTCCAAGTACTCAATTTAGTGGTTTTTGCACACGTTGTTTGGAGAATGATGCCCCGTCGCCCTTTCCACCGATCACCTTCAAACTTCTGCTATATACTCTTAAGCTATAGGGAAAAAAAATTCAACCATTGGATTTTTCAAAAGTTGAAAGGTGTGGGCGTGGCTAAGCCGCAAACTTTGACGTGTCGCCACGCCACTCTTTCACAGCTCCCTATTGGACTCCTTTCACCCAATCACCAGCAATCTCTGGCAAATAGCAGTAGACAAGTTGAGGTAACTTGGTGTCCAGTATTGGCAGGTTTCAAAAAAAGGTGGGGCTTTGGGAGCATGGCAAAATTTGCCATCACGCCATGTAAATACGTTTGCCTCTCATCTCCTCAGTTATCATGATATCACTACGAAATCTCTGGTGAGTGATCCTAGTCTGATCCCCAATAGAAATGAATGTGATAGGTTGGTGGATGTGGCCTATTTTCTGAAATAGCGCCCCTTAGAACCATTAAAACTGTCAGCCCCAAGCCGTGCTTTAATTAAGAACCACGACATTTGGTACACTAATGTAGTGCCTTGGGACCTACAAAAAAGTCTCTTGGAGCCAAGGTCAATGTCGCACAGAAAGTCGGCCATTTTGGTCCAAGTACTCGATCCAGTGGTTTTAGCACACATCATTTGGAAAGTGATGCCCCATCGTCCTTTTCACCAGTCGCCTTCAAACTTCTGCTATAGACTCTTAAGACATAGGGGAAAAAATTAAACCATCGGATTTTTCAAAAGTTGAAAGGTATGGGCGTGGCTAAGCCTCAAACTTTGACCTGTTGCCACGCCACTCTTTTTCACAGCTCCCTATTGTACTCCTTTCACCAAATCACCAGCAATAACTGGCAAATAGCAGTAGACAAGTTGAGGTCACTTGGTCTCAAGTACGGAGAGGTTTCGAAAAAAGGCGGGGCTTTGGGAGCATGGCGAAATTCTCCATCATGCCATAGAAATACGTTTGCCTCTCATTTCCTCAGTTATCGTGGTATTGCTACGAATTCTCTAGTTTGACCACCAATAGAAATGGACGTGATAGATTTGTGGGCATGGCCTATTTTCTGAAATAGCGCCCCCTAGGACCATTAAAACGGTCAGCTCCAAGCAAAGCTTTGACCAAGTACTACGAAATTTGGTACACTAATGTAGTGTCTCAGGACATACAAAAAGGTCTCTTGGAGCCAAGCGCAAAGTTGTACAGGTCGGCCATTTTGGTCCCAGTACTCGATTTAGTGGTTTTCGCACACGTAGTTTGGAGAGTGATGCCCCATCGCCCTTTTCACCAATCGCCTTTAAACTTCTGATATATACTCGTAAGACATAGGGGGGGGAAATTCAACCATCGGATTTTTCAAAAGTTGAAAGGTGTAGGCGTGGCTAAGCCTCAAACTTTGACCTTTCGCCATTACATTACTTGACGTAATAACTCCCATGTGCAAGATCAGATCCATATCAAACTTCATCAGTGTGATCACTGACCACATCTCAAGACAATGACAATGTGGGCAGCTGACATCACCTAAGCCCCGCCCCCTGACAGCAGGAAGTTGATTGTTTTATGGTGAAATGCCCATATTTGTCCCCTCTAATTTAGTCAACATGACACTAATGTCATGCACTGTCTTCATGATGCTGTAATGACCATTCAGTTCTGATAGCGTTCCAGAAAGGGAGGGGCATTGATGCCATGGCGAATTCTGACGTGATGCTGAGACCTTACGTCTGACTGTAACTTCTGCAAACAGCCTCCGATCTGCACGAGGCTGAACATGGCAATCAATAATCATGCCCTTTAGCCAATGAGGCTCAAACGGTTGGTGAACGTAGTATAATATCACCACAGCACCCCTACATACCTTTAAAACTGTAATAACTCGTACAGACGAGGTCACAACTGTACCAAACTTGCTATGTGTCATCACACAAAGGCACCCAACACAATCCTGTGGTCATTGGTTGATATCGCTGTACCTCCACCCCTGACAGACATCAGGCCCTGAATAACACATGCATGATGCAATTCACATCAAACTGCACACAAATGATTGTTGTCAACCTACAAACTGCTTCATGGTATATTTCCTACATTTGGGACAGTGCCCCCTATATACAATAAAACCTTTGTAACTTCTGCAAAAAAACTCCAAACTATATCAAACATGGTGGGAGTCATCACACAACTGCAATCAACACATGTATGTGCTCACTCGTTCAAATCACTTTAACTCCGCCCACTTACAGCCTTTTGGCTCTAGATAACCCATGCAACGTTTGATTGATGCCAAATTAACAGAAAACCATCTTTGATGACCAAAGATGACCTCTATGGGATTTAGTTGTAAATGGTCACAGCGCCCCCTAGATGGGTTCAAACTTCACTTCTAAAGACAAGGTCAGAATGGCATTATACTTGGCTTGTGTCATCACGTGACTACACCAAACACATTGATGTGGTTGTTGGTTCAAATCCCTTTAGCTCCGCCTCCTTTCAGCTCTTTGGCTCTAGAAAGCACATGCAATGTCTGATTGATGCCAAACTACCACAAAACCATCTTTGACTCCCTAAGAGGACCTCAATGGGATTTTTGTGTAATTGGTCACAGCGCCCCCAGATAAGGTTAAGAGTTAATTACTTCCTAATACAAGGTCAGAATGGCATTAAGCTTGGCTTGTGTCATCACATGGCTGCACCAAACACATTGACGTGGTTGTTGGTTCAAACCCCTGTAGCTCCACCCCCTTTCGGCTCTCTGGCTCTAGATAACACACACAACGTCTGATTGATGCCAAAATAACAGAAAACCATCTTTGTCAACCAAAGCTGACCTCAATGGGATTTTTCTGTAGTTGGTCACAGCGCCTCCTAGATAACTTTAACCTTCAATGACTTCAAAAAACGTGGTCAGAATAGCAACCATGGTCAACATCAATTGAAATTGGTTTCAGCATGAAGTCGGCTAAAGGAAAAAGTAGCTTTACATGACAGAATTTGGAGTCTTATTTCCTGACATTTGGACATCTCTCCTCTGATTGGCTAACAGCAATGCGATTCTACCACTGACCCTGTTTGCTTTGATGTTTCAGCTCCACAAATAACACAAGCATGAAGGATTTCTGCCATGTGGTGGAGTTGCTAACGCTAACGGTTAGCTTCTATATTCCCTGCTGTTTCCTGGAGGCTAAAACAACAAAAGCCTTCCCCATCGTGAGTCAAGATGGGTGAGTCCATGAATGTTAAGTGACAGTGTGACGTAGATCTGTTGGGTTTTTCAAATCCTAGTTTTTCTCTGTCTATTTTCTATCAGAAGCTAATGCAGAAGATAGGTGTAGGAGACTATTTCTTGTTCATGTTAAACTCAGATTGGCTGATAGTTTTCAGAAATAAAAGGTAAAAAATGGTTTTTCAATGAAGGAACTCAAAGTTTTTATTGCTCTTGTATCAGATTTCTGAGGAAGTAAATAAACAAACATGCATAAAAATTATGATTAATTTTGAAGAAATGGTAAGAAACATCCTAAATCAACCTGAACTTAACTGCATCTTAGACAGTGCTTGAAGTGGGAAAACATTCGCCGGTACTCCTGTTAAAGAATTACAGCAGGGAGAAGGGATAGAGCGAGGGGGGAGTGCCCCTTTAACTTCCGCTGAGAGGGGAGACGTCTGTTGTTTACCTGAAGATTGGCAGATTTTTCTTTAATCTTGAAGATTTTCACAGATAAATGTCCAGGAAAAGTATCGGTACATGCCATATGATAAAAAAAAAAGGTATGTTTGGTATGTTTTGGTATGGTACTCTTCCATGGGAGTCAAAATCTCCATATCCAAATCCATCCTCTCAGATAAACAGCAGCAACTTAAAGCAGCTACTTTCTGACCAACACAACATCAAAGCACATTAACCCTTTCAGGCTCTAAATAAGTTCTGATAAAAGGACGAACAACTAAGTTCTTCAGGGGTACTTCTGAGTTAAAAAAATGCTCATGAAATGCGTATGTGGAGTAACCAGGTAGGTAGGTTTTAACGTTGCAAATCTGCAACGCCTGCCTCCAGAGGGTTAAAAAATGAAAGGGTGCATTCTTGGCTAATTCCCTCACATAACAGCCTGAGCTGAGGAATGGATTCATAGCCACAGGGAAGCATCCAGACAGATTTTGGAAAACACAAATAAGGAATACTCTTTAGCCTTCTAAATCACTTGTCCGGTATTTTAAAACTTACCCAACACTATTTTTACTCCTATAATATGCTATCACTTTATAACATTCTAAACATCACAGGTTGTTTTTTTTCTTTTAAAGTCAAAAATCGACATGATCGCAGGCGGCGAAAATTTAGGAACGATCAACACATCAGCAGAGAGGGAGTGTGAGTCTCATGCAGCATTTACAGAAACACGGTTATTTTATTCTGAGACAGAACCAAGACATTTAGCACTTCCTCTTCTGATTGAACATTTGTTTCCAGAGTGTGTTTTCCAAGTCTGGGTCTAAAAATATACACTGACATTTCATGATATTAATGTTTGTTATGACATTAAATTTCAAACACATGCTGGTGATGAACTGACTCATCAAAGGTGAGGAACCCTGCTTTACTTGACTTCAGGGTACAAGATAGCAGATGGATTGTGTTCTTTTCAGAGATAACTCACTCACTCACTCACGCATGCACGCACGCACACACACACCCTACATCTTGCAGAATAAGACAGGAGTGACGTTTATTGATTCAGCCATGTGTCCACAGCAGAGGGAATTGAGCGCACAAGCTCAAAGATCCAAAGACACACAGAGCTGTGAACCAAAATGTTGCTTCAGCAAACATACACACACACATGCACGCATGCACACACACACACATGCACGCATGCACACACACACACACACACACACACACATGCACGCATGCACACACACACACACATGCACGCATGCACACACACACACATGCACGCATGCACACACACACACACACACACACACACACACATGCACGCATGCACACACACACACACACACACACACACGCACGCACGAACGCACACACACACACACACTTTCAGAGGGAATAAAACATCTGTTTTCATCACTGAAACAACAGAAGTCTTGGAAGTGAAATGCCAAAGTGATTCTGTAGCCAGAGGCTGATCTCTGCCTGAGGTCTTGTGTCTCACTCGAACCATCTCTGCAGCAAACTAATTCAATTAATTACACCCAATTCTGTCAGTGTGAAAAAAGAACACATTTCTAGGGTGTGAAGATGTTTTATCAAAAGACAATGCAAAATTGTCATTACAGCAGCATGATTATGGAAAAATGTCATTTGGCCATTCTGAAAAGCCAAATATTAGAAACCATTAGGTAGGGAAGCACAAGCCGAAAACACACCAGGGAAACTGCAATGCTGTTTGTCAAGAAAAGAGTCAGGTGATGCCTATCTCTCACACACACACACACACACACACACACACACACACACACACACACACACACACACACACACACACACACAGACCCAGTCCCTCTGTATGCAATATTATGATCAGTATTCATTTTATCTATCCATGTAACTAATGGTTGTATGTTTTTATTTATTATAGATATGATTTAATCACCATAGGCTTTGTCTTGAAAGCAAAAAGTTTGGTACCTCACATTTTTCTGATTATGGTGAATTTACTTTACTTATTTAAAAACCATCCATCCAATTTCTGTACCCGCTTATCCACTCAAGATCACGGGGGGCTGGTGCCCATCTCCAGCATTCTACGGGCAAGCAGGCGGGGTACACACTGGACAGGTTGGCACCGATAACATGTTGGAATTAAATAATAGATAATTGTACATCTCTTGATGCCTTTCATGTACGAAACTTGACTGTATGCTGTAAAAGAAGCCCCCTATAATAGGCTGTGGCTGTGAGGGCAAAATTTCAAAGTAAAGAACCAAATCAGTCACCCCCAGGCAGCATGGCTACCTCAGCCAAACCCATTCAGTATCCTCTTCCAAAGAAAGCTGCTCAGACTCCTCTACAAACAGCATCAGACGGATACTATCCACACAAATTCACTTTGAGCGATCAATATGGTTAGGAATGTTTCTCAGAGTGCTGCAAATGTAATACAATTAGTCCACTTTACTCTGGCCTGGTAAGTAAACTATTTCTTTCTTATCTCCTCACACAGATGGTTCTCTGTTTTCAGTCAACAGCAAAGCAAACCGCACGTGCAAACGTGAAATATGTTTTTGACTGAAGGACGGAGGAATTATTTGAAGAAACTTCTTTTACTTGAAAAGATCTCACGAGTGTGTGTGTGTGTGTGTGTGTGTGTGTGTGTGTGTGTGTGTGTGTGTGTCTTTTGGTGTCCTGTTAGTCCTCTTACCATCATTCAGTTTGCTGCCAATGAGAGGCGTAGACAACAGCATGTCAGTCATTTCTGCCCCCCCAACAGAGAAGTCCATTCGGATTCAGTTATTTCATTGCAGGTTTTACTTCCTTTATCTGCTGAATACAACTTAATTTACAATAGTTGTCAAAGTAAATGATAAATGACCCACACTTGAATAGCGCCTCTCAGAGTAAGGACTCCAAAGCGCTTTACACTACAGTGTATCATTCATCCATTCACACACACATTCACACACCGATGGTGATGAGCTACAATGTAGCCACAGCTGCCCTGGGGCGCACTGACGGAGGTGAGGCTGCTGAGCACAGTTGCCACCGGTCCCTCCGACCACCACCAGCAGGCAAGGTGGGTTAAGTGTCTTGCCCAAGGACACAACAGCAGAATTCTCTGTCCGGAGCCGGGATCGAACCTGCAACCTTCCAATTACTGGACAACCCGCTCAACCTGTTGAGCTACTGCTACTGCGAAAAACTCTAAATAAAAAAATACATTAAAGGTCATTAAATCACATATTAGTGACTGAGTTGCATCATTGTTTATTTACAACCTCTCCGAGAACCTCCCTAGCTAGTCATGCTGGCTTTAGCTGAGGGGTCAGCATGTTTGAGCTGGTTTAACTGGTTATCGTGTGGATCATACTGGTCAGACTGATCACCAACCACCAGTTCAGAGCAGGTTTTGTAAAATGAATAGTTTCTATTAAATGTTAACTGACTTGTACTAACATCTGGATTAGTAACAGAAATTTGCATTAAGAACTTTGAGACACGTCACAAAACATTTATTTAACATTAGAAATGCACCAAATATGATTTTAAGGGGTGATGCCAATTTAGATTCTTAACTCTGAGCTGAGATTAACAGCTGATCCCAATTTTAACCATTTTGAATTTAACTTCAGTAACTATTATTAAAATGTTTTTGCTTATTGTTTCATTTTTTTGTGATTCTGAAAATAAACATCTTGCTGAAAAGAAAAGAAGTCAGAGTTTTCAGATTCAGAATGGCCGATGACTGATTAAGCTGCTTATTTTCTGTTCATCTCTTAGCAAAAAGGTAAGAATACAGCAAGAAGTATTAGAATAATTAAAAAACACTTATTGTGTTGTGGCTTCACTTAACTAACATGTAGACAACTACATAAACAAAACCCTATGTTTAAAACATACAGTACATTCATGCTGTTTAATACATCATGCGCTCCATCATGAAAAAAACAAACAAACCTTATTTTTCCGTTTTTTCAGCTGAAATGTTTTGGACACACCTAACCTCTTAAGTGACCACAAACCACGTACAGATTTTGGTTTTAAATATGAGCAATCTAATATTATGGATTTCCTGATATCAAGAAAATAATCTTATTCATAACCAAACAATGGTTGTTTTAGAAAATAGAAAATACGCTCTGCACTCTCTGGAGTTAACTAACATTTCATCAGCTGAAACATCATTATTTGCCTTTCCAAAGGGACGCTCTTCCTTGTTTCCTTAAATCTACATAATGGGTTTTCTCAGTGCCAAGGAACCTTGCCTTGATGTCTTGGCCCCACCCCGGTTGCATAGGAGATACGTCATCGGGAGCCGCCAAGACGAGTTCCAATCGGTTCCAATGTTCAGTTTAAGCGCCTCGTGATTTTTATCTTGAGAGGCGCTATAGAAATGATATTTTCTTCTTCTTCTTCTTCTTCTTCTTCATGTTCTACCGAGGCATGTGTTCTCTGTTTGTTAGCCGTTTAGCTAGCTGAGCAACGATACACGGAAGGTGTCTTGTAGCCTAGCTTTGGTCAAAAATTACCCACAATACACCGCAGTATTTTCAAAAAGATGGCGGATGAGAAGCCGGCATCTACTTTGGGACAATTTTCAAGTTTAAAAGTAAGTCAGCTAATTTAAAATGTTTTTTAGATCCAAAGAAGTTATCTATGGTTGGTTAGTTGCTTAGTAGTTGCAGCTTCGGTGGCTAGCGGGTAGTAACTCGCCTGTATTTTTAATTTAATAAACATATACAAAAAGTAAAAGTCTCGTTACATATTTATATTGAAACAAATACATATAAAACATAACGTTATCTGCCGTGTCACGTGACGTTACGTGACCGCCGTGGAAGTCGCGGTCACGTGATGCAAGTCTGTTCCATTTAACCGTTTTCTCTGACCAAGGAAGGACAGTGTCCTTGCAAGCAAGGCGCCTGGCCTCGCAAAATATCGCCTCGCAAGGCAAGGTGCCTTGACATTGAGAAACACCCAATGACTTCTGTTTGTTCAGGAAATGTGTCCAAGTTAGCGGTGTCGGTCACTGCAAACAGCATAGGTGGTGTGGAAAAGAGCATCCTGAAACTATCAGGCAATCAGTCTCTAGTTTTGCAACCAGTGGGCTCCGGTATCAATAATGGATGACAGAGCGTAGGAGGAGGAGGAAGAAGAAAAAAAGAGTCGATTTGGGCATGAAGCACAAGAAGAATTAAACAATGTTTATTTCAATATTTTCTTTTTTTTAAATTTAACATTTGTAATCATGTATGTGGTTCTGTTGGAGTTATAACTCCAAGGCAATTTAACTGAACCACATTCTGTTATTTATAGGTCTATAAATGGGCCAAATCAGTAGGAGGTGAAGTGACAGTGACACAGGATAATAAATTAAACTGGACAGGAATAAAACCACAGACAGCAAACTGACGCTACAAGTTATTTTGGTGAGGTCTTTACAGCAAAAGGATGTGAAGGAAATGCAGTTCCCTTAGCTGATGTGTACACAAGCGCAGCACGTGTTGATGTTTATCACCATACGTCACGCATCGTTTTCTCCTTTGTGTGCATGAGTCAGCTTGTGTTAAATGTTTGGTGCATGAAAGCAGAAAGAACAGGAAGATGGTTGGTCGGTTCTTTGCTACAATTACTTATGTTTATTTATTTATTTATTTATTTTTACTTTTTTGCCCAAAGCTGTTCATGAGTAAATCTGAAAGTTTTTTAATAGTTCTAGTGTATTAATGTTTTGTTTTTTTTTACATCAAAAGGTCAAACGTTTGTCTCTGGTATACTAGATCCTTCAAATGACATGCTGAGAAGATAAAATCGAGCTGGGATTTGTTTCAAATTCCACGTTGTTTTTGTGGGGTGGGGGACTTTTCTTGTGATTTGGTGTGTAACGCACTATCAGCCCTGAGAAACCCCGACAATGATTTTCCCTCAATTAATTTCATGAATAGATTTCATGTATATAGCTAACTGAATGTTAAATCAATCAATAATTCACATCTTTATAACTGGAATTTGTGAAAAGATAAACAAATAATATCTGAGCTGTTGTAGATAGTTTCCAAATCTGGGGATTAGCTCTGATTGTCACAATGTGTCTTTAAACAATTCCAGTCACAAAGATTTCATTGCAGTATACAGAACTGCTGTTTTATAACCCATTTAGCCTAAATTTACATTTTAAAGTTCTTATTATGAAGTAGCTTTGTGGCTATGTTCTGCTGCAAGTAACCATGTAAAAATAATGGGTGTGTAAAAATAAAATAAAAGGTTTTCAAGTTATTTTAAGTAACACAGCAGTTTCCTGCTCCTCTGACCTACTGGTTGAACGTAAAATTACAACTATCGAAAACAAGCGCGCAGCAGCCTGCTCTAACTAGTGCTAACAATGAGCTAACACTAACATTAGCCATGTCTTTCTAAATAAGCCACAAATCCACACTGTTGGACAAACAATATTATTACTTACAAATTCAGTGGCAACAAAGCCAGGTCACCATCAGTCCGTGATTTCAGAGCCTTTCTCAGCCTTCTCAAACTAGCTTAGGCCACACCGATGTTTACTCACACACTGATGTTCACTCTGGTTTTAGCTCTTTGCTTTGCCTCCAAAGACATCACTCTCTTACTTTTACTTCCAGGCTCTGCCATGATGCTAACAGAAAAGCAAACTTCTTCATTTTCTTCTTTTTGTGCTTTTATTGATGATCGGCAAAGTGCTAACTACACAGAAAATAGCTAACAGCCATAATGCAAAAATAAGAGCGCCCTCTATAACACCTACCTAAAACAATAAATTTGAACTGAGAGCTGGAAAGGAACAATGGAGCTGCTAGATGACTACCTTGAAATTTTGATCACCCATGAATTATGATGATGACACATTCTTTCACGGAGAAGTCCACTTCCACAATTCTCAACAGAGGCGGCAAAATAAACCCTTAAAAACATTTGCCTTCTATTACAAGGTTTTTTTTATGCATTAGTGCCATCCTTTCACAAACTTAAAAATCATCTGTCATGGTCAAATTGAGCTTAAAAATCAGCTCTTATCCAGTTTAGTGTGCTCCGGGGCTGAACAGGCCTCAATGAGGAAAGGAAAGCAGTGGAGGAGGAATGGTCAGGGGATTTGAAAGCGATATTAAGTGACATAAAAGAGATTTCACAGAAGGAGGGATGTTACCGAAGGGCATTCAGGGAAGGGATGGAGAAAGGGGAGAGAGGGAGGGAGATTGCAACATGAAATCTGATACCCCCCACAGCCTACATTTATCCAGTCCCTCTGCAGCTTGCAGCTCAACAAATAACAGACAACAAACGGATCCTGAGTCAGAAAGCATATAATGGAAATCAAATTACTTCATGCAATCTGGTAAAATCTTGTTTTTTACCTTATTATTTTTTAATTCCTATTAGTCATCACACACTGGTTTAACAATCCAACCCCTTAAAGCTGAGCGTCAAGCAAGGAGGCAATGGATCCCTTTTTTTAAGGTCTTTGGTGTGACCCGAGCGGGATTTGAACCCAACCTCCCAGTCCCATGACGAACACTCTACCACTGGGCCACTGAGAAGGTGCAAAATATATCATGCAATATATGTTAGGCATTTAATAAAAAACAATGTGTAGTTTTTTTACTGTTAATCTCTGGAAATGGTAATCAAAATGTTGTTGAAAATGAATAAACTGGTGTCCAGTTGTTGAAAAGTATTGGCAGCTTCGTCACATCTACCATAATAATCAGGTCTAAACTACATAGGGCACAGGTCTAGAGTCTTTGAGAGATACCATATTACAGTGGTATTGTTGTAGTATGATGACATCATCGGCAGGCGCAGGACCCTGAACAGATCCAGAAACTACAGTGCCAGATAACTACAATTGGCTCTGCATTCTCTCAATGGAATTAGCTGAAGGACCACCAAAGTCTGGGGAGTCATGTCGAGGTTGTATGCTTTCTGCTCCACAGTTAAAATTTACCATAATGTTTTTTTTTAACTAACAACAGTCACAGCGATATGGTGTAAAACTACCCTGAAATGTACAGTGGTGTGAAAACTATTTGCCCCTTCCTGATTTCTTATTCTTTTGCATGTTAGTCACACAGGGCAATGCAGGTTTGGATTTTGCTCTCTCCCTGAATAATAAAAACCATCATTTCAAAACTGCATTTTGTGTTTACTTGTGTTATCTTTGACTAACGGTTAAATGTGTTTGATGATCAGAAACATTTTGTGTGACAAACATGCAAAAGAATTAGAAATCAGGAAGGGGGCAAATAGTTTTTCACACCACTGTATGTATGTTCTGCCCCCCTGTGCCAGGGAACTACACGCTGCCACTTTAAGTGAGTGTTCAAGCAAAAGAGATTAGCCCAATCCCAATATCGCACTTCCACAATTGCGCCCTTCAATTGCACAATCTTGGAATCGGAAGTTGATCACACCCCTCTTGCATGCTTGATCCACACTTGGTGAAGGGTATTACCCACAATACCTTGCTGCAAGAGAAAAGGCCCAAGTGTCTTTTCTGAAAATATGTATTTTCAAATGAAAGTAGTTAATTTTAGGACAATTAAATGATGCTCTGAATGTTTTAGACAAAGAAGCAACGAATGTAAATTTACTTCAAAACATTGTTTGGTTGTTTGAAAAATGTTATCAAAGGTTTTTAAAAAAAGTTTCACACTGACCAGCATCCCGGCATGCGTTGCGGTCGATGAAACAATGCTCCCTATCCCAATTTGGCAATTATTTGCCCTACTGCGCACTTCCTCTCAGTGCACTCACAGAAGACTGTAGGGTGCAGTGCGAGTATTGAGTATTGGGATTGGGTCATTGTGTACGTCAAAAATTTGTAAGAGCTACTTCCTGCCCCCCCCCCACCCCCCCACCCCCACCCCCACCCCTGCCCCCAATGTCTGTGGATCAACAATTCTGGTTCTGCAGTGTGGAAATAAATCAACCAACCTCTAATCTAGGAGTTGTTTTTAAGAGGAACTAGAAGACCTGCTTGATTATGGAAACATTGTTTTTGGTCCATTTAGAAATCAGGTTTATTAAACACAGTCACTAAAGTTGGTCAACATTTTATTTTATGTTTAGGAATATTTATTAATATTTAATTTAATCTAGAATATGTTTTTTCATGAAAGCACAAAGTTTTTATGAGAATTTAAAAAAAGAAGAAATGAAATATTTTCTAACATTTACTCAGCTAAAAATGCAAGTAGTCACATAAACAAAGAATGGACATGAAATGCTGCTACAAAAGCAGAGAAAAGTGGCTAAGGAGACTCAGATATCCAAACCGGAAGTTGGTACACATAAAAACTTGAGATGAACCCAAATATTTAATAGGTGATAAGAAACTTGACTGATGTTCATCATGCTGGGTTAATGGTTGCTGAAATTATGAAAATAAAATATTTTTGTGTCAGTAAATGCATCATTCATACATTCTGAAACATTTTAGTCTGTGAACTCACCATTGACCAGTGCCAATTTCCACTAGCAATAACAGATCCTCCATGTTTTACTTTAAGATCCATGTTTTACTTTAAGAATCATAATTTCTAAGTTAATCCGTTTATTTATACTTTTTTTTTGGGGGGGGGGGTCCAAACATGGGTATAGGCCCACAAAACCAAAACCAGTGTAATCTTTTTTTTTTTCCACAATTGTCCAAACTTGGAAGAACTGTAAGAAAAAAAATGCAGGATGTCACAACAGAGCAGGTAAGGGTCAGGACTGAAAATGACCTAGATGTCTTTTTATACATCATATGCTTCCAGTGTGTTTAGCCCTTGTTCTACCATCTTTAATAGGTGTTAATGGTGATAAATTATGTTTCAGTCTCCCTTACATTCTTCATTTGTATAGTTTTTTGCTTGTGAAGCACCTTGTGATTTTTTATTTCGAAAGGCGCTATTAAAAAAAACCTTTCTACATCTTCTACTTGCACTGACCTTTAAAACACCCCTTTAATTCTATTAACATTATTAAAATCCATTATTTTCACAGCTGGTTTAACAAGCAACAAAAATTTCAGATTTCATTTGTTTACTTTTCCCCCCTTAAAATGTTTTCACACTATTATTGATTTCATTTTCTTCCTTTTGATTTTTTTAAACAATATATTTCAAAATGTTTCATGTTCCAACATGCTTTAATTTTGACAACTATCACACAACTGTGTCGACTAGAATGCTGAGGGCTGATCAAAGACCTTAAAAACAAACATGATTTGGTTTAGCGATGTTTACAGCTTTTAATCGCCACACAGAGGCAGCCGGGTGATCTACACACAGCAAAACCCAACTTATCTGTGAGATAATGTGGTATTTTTACAGCACGGCTCCCTCATGCTAAAAACTCACTGACTCTCACACACAAACACACACATCTTCAGCTCTAACGGCCCTGGCCGACTTTAACAACTGCTGTTTATTGAGAAAACCCATCCTGGTTCTCGGTGCAAACAAAGCCCAACCGAGCCCAAGGGAGGGAGAAAACAGAGGAGAGCGCAGTGAGGGATTTCACTAGTTCAAAGGAGGTATATAGTAACAGAGCAGGTAGCAAGAGACGGCTGACTGTAATTTCCTTGTTTTGTAAGGATTTGGTATTCAGGTCTATATGGGATTCAGAATAATAACACAAACAATGGTCCTAACAACAGATCGAGTGAAAAAGTTCCTTATCTGTCTCCCCCCAAGCTTGTAAGATCGAGACAGAGGTTTGTGGGAGAGGCCTGCATCTATTCTGTCAGGCTGTGACGAAGGCTGTGGGTGTTCATCCTCTCCAACAACTGGAGGCTAATAAGGTCTGAAGCACTTCCTCCCTTTTACCCACCCTTCAGCTTCACTCATATAGGTCACTTCTACTCAGGGCTGGGCAGTTAGACGGTATCCCGGGATATCTAAAATTAGCAGCAGTGTCACTTTGAATACCTCCATTAAAAACTCTGCTGTGTTCATTTATCACCTATTAAAACAAGTCAAAGTGTCTGGAATTAAACACATTCTGTACACAACATAAGGCCGAGTTTCAAAACAAAAGCACCTAGGACTCCTTTTACTGCCTACACAAATGAAGACTATTAGACATTAGAGTCTTTTACAATAAAAACACGTCATAAAGCGGATAAAGCTATTTCAGTTTGGGCGTTCAGCGAGAATGCTTGAAAGTCCTCTTGCTCAGACCTGATAAAATGAATATTTTGATCTTTCAAGCAAAATAAAACTCAGCATGTTGATTCTGTAATTGAAAACAAATGCATGTTGCACCTTTATTATAAGAAATAAGTGATTACCGTAAATCCTCTAATACAGGCCGTATTCAATTAAAGGCCGGGTCTCCAATTCTGGCCGGTGTCTGAGTCAGCGGAGGTAAATAATGGCTGGTCTCTTATTGTGGCCGGATGGAATGTGGTAACAAGCAAGTACGAGCGTCCCAGCGGCAGGGTTATAGTCCCCAAATCAACCAGCAGGAGGCAGTAGAGGTTCACGCAGACCTCTATTAGGCTTTTTCTTCAACGCTTTGTAACGCTACAGACACGATCCTCTATCACGCTCCTACCACACAGAGTCACGGTGTCAGTTAACCATGCTAATTCAACCCGCTCCACAGAACACACATCACCTTCCCTGTGGCTTACATAACACTCACACAACACGCAAATCAGCACATAGGAACTAGCAGAACGATAGGAAACACATATAACACAATACCCAGAATGCACCTGGCTTACAACCCCAGCCAGGTCATTACACTATCAAGTTCAAAGAGAACGTGCTGATTATGCTGCAGAACACTCTGGAGAGCAGCAGTAGGGGGTGTATGAACTACAGTAATCCCTCGTTTATCGCGGTAGATGCGTTCCAGACCTGGCCGCGATAGGTGAAAATCCGCGAAGTAGGGACTCCCAGCATGCCCCTCGCGGGGATTCCCTCCACGTCGCACCTACGTCACAAACCGCGGCTATAAACGGAAGTCGCCTTACCAGCTCACCACTCAGTCATCGTTTCTTCAGATTCATGATCAGAGTTTCCAACCTACCGATCAGTCCAACGAACTATCAGCTCATAGTAAGTTATCTTACTTACTTCTGGAAAGCCCGGCATTTCCGTGTCACTTCGTTGATGCTCGAACGCTCGGGGGTTTCCTAGAGCAGCCGGCATTTCACCGACGCTCTCACTTCCGCGTCTGTGAAACCACGCTCCCTATTGAATTATCGTATGATCACATTCCCTTTTTGGGGGTAAAACTCAAGAAAAAATTTTTTTACTTGGTTTTTTAGTTTTATTACAAAAAGTGCATTTTATGATGAAATTGATGAAAAAAAAACAAGAATTTCTTGATATTTCGCATGGGGGGGGGGGCAACGTGCTGTGCCAGACCGTAGGTACTGACACGCGATCGTTCATGTCGGTTCATTTCCTTTAATGTTTTCTGTCTTTTATTTGCGCCTGATGCGTTTGGCTGCATGCTGTGGAGCGGGGCGCATCACCTTGTCCTCCGACGCACTGATCACTGATACGGCCGCCAAACAGCAAGCGCTCCGCTGTTTTTGCGGTCGGTAGATCTTTTAGAACTGCAGTTCAAAGGTAACTCATGAGGTGAATATATATGAACCCAGGTAGCAGTTTTTCTTTAGGATTGAGAGGAGATGCAGGAAGATAATAAACAGACAGGACAGAAAAATAGTCAAATAAAAACAAGTTAGTTTTTGTACCTGGTGTTGCAACAAACAGACACCATTGAAGGTCATCAGAAGTGAGGAACAGATAATGAAATAATTATTTTAATGTTTAGAGCAGCAGCAAGTCTGAGAGGCTGCAGGCGCATCAGTGAGTTTGCGGCCGCTGCACAGGGGGAGGGGGGGGAGAGGGCTGAAGCAGAAACTACCGTTGTTAAAAGAAATGTGTTTAACTTTGAAAATGTGGGCGCAATTTTAATTGTCAAAAACTCCAACGAACCATTAGTTCATTTTGCTCAAATAGAAATAGAGGCCTGCCTCTAATACTGGCCCTCCTTCCAATAAAGGCCTAGAGCTTGATGAGCTTGAGTCAAATACAGGCCCGGGCCTGTATTAGAAGATTTACGGTAAATGTTATATTAGCCAGTAAAGTGCTCTAATATGAAATGTGATGATATTTTAAAGTGTGTTTTTGATGTTTTTACCAGAAATTGGCCCATTTTCAGCATGATCAGCCATTCTGTCACAAAAAAATCAGATTTTCTTTCTTGGCCCATAAAGTTTCTTCATATTTTGTTTACTCAAAAACGTACAAAACTGGTTTAAAAGAAATCCATGACTGTACCAATTCCCCATGGCCTTACATCTGACGGTAAGCTGTGGTTAACTTTATAAAACAATTATATGATTAAACCCATTTTCTGAATCAAAGGTCTGTACGGCTCTAGATGGAAAGCATATGTGCCTGAAGAGAACGGTAAACATGAGACAGAAAAGCAAGGATGCTATTTTCCCCTGATAGAATGAGCCGAGACCGATCGGTCTTTACTTCTCTGTAGGAAGGAGGCCTGCTGCTGACAGCTGGCATTGATTGTGTTTTACAAGGATTGGTCGTGTAAACTGCTGTGTGCTGATTACAGCTCGCTTCTTCCCCCTTTTAGCTTTGGTTGAAAAGCCACAGAAATAAAAATAGAAAATGTGATGCACCTTTAATTGGCTACAAACAAAGAAAATTAGAGGTGACTGGAGCAAAAGACTTCCTTTAGAGGAGAGAAACTAAGTAAGAGAGTTAAAAGGCAAAACTGTGAGCGCAGAAAACAGAGAGGAGAACATTTTAGTTAAATATAGGAAAAGCTGGGATATCCCCAAAACAGGACCATAAACATGATCTCAACTCCACATGAAAACATTCCTCTCTGGTGGAGCTGGTGTCTGACAATAGTGTGATGGTGTAAATGGGACAAAGTCTTTAAATCTGGAGTAGTGTGAGCTGTGTTGCATGAGCGGGGAAATTACAGTAATCTGATTGTTAGTCAGGTTGGACCTTAATCCAGAGGAGAACATCAATCGGCTCATGTAGCTTACGGTGTTGGGTCAACGTTATTTATAAAAACTACATTATGGAGTAAAACTAGGGGTGTAACGGTAAGCTAAAATCGTATTTGGTTCGGTTCAGTGTTCTGAAGGGCTCGGTTCGATGAAATTTCGATATATTATTATTATATTTATTTATTTATTTAATATCTGAAGTGACTCCTATAGGGAGCAGAACCAGGTGTCATCACAGGCTGCTGATCTAGCATGATGTCTAAATATTGCACAGGTTATTTGCGCAGCTATGAGTGTCACACTCATACAGACAAGTGTTGTGTTTGACTGTTGATGCTCCATGTTTTTATTTCTGCAGCAAGCCTTAAACACCTTAAATTTCCAGGTTTAACGAACGCAATAGGGTTTGGTCCCATGGGCGGGACGCTGGAATGCTAACTCACCTCACAGCGCCCGGAGTTTCTTCCTTAAAACCCGTAATAAATAACGAGCTTCCTCCGCGCCATATTTTTCATTGTAGGATGAAAACTTTACATCAGTTGTCACAGGGGAAAAGTTCAGCAAACGTGCCTCAACAACGTCAGCAATGTTAGCGTCGTGGGACGAAGCAAACACTTTGTTCAGTGCCTCAACAGGCTCCACAGTAGCAACGACAGCCAGCTGGTTTGATCCGCTCGGCGTTGATCAGAATGTCCAGATCATATTTTTTAAACGGAGACTGGGTGCGTAAAGTCATCATGCGTCTGTCACGAGCATGCCTGGTGAGTGGAGCGGAGGTAGGATCCAATCGCGGGGAGGAAGAAGGCGAACAGGTAGGTCCGTTTAACATCTGTCTATTAAGACACACGCTGGAACACTGAAACAATGACACGACATGAAACACAGAACAGACGGGGTTTAAATACACGAGGAGCGGGAGCTATGGTGATTGGGAAACAAGATGCAGGTGGGAGCAATTAACGGAGACACTGACTAAAACATAAGAGAAGACAGGACAGGGTGTGACAGCGTCACTCAATACAGCGTCCGTGCGGAAACTCGCCTAGGGACTTTTAAACTCTGCACTTAAAGTCATGCAAATAAAAATTCATTATTTAACGGAAAAAAATAAACCGAAATGGTATGCAAGAGGACCAAACCGAATAGGCTGAACCGAAATAGTTTTACACCCCCTCGTGAACCATTACACCCCTAAGTAAATCTCCTAAATTCCCAACCAAAGCTGGATTCAGGAGCAGGTCTGGCTTCCTTTTGGTCAATGTAAGGGAAGAACTGAGTTTTCAGACCCCAACAGTGACTAGCAAGAAATATAGCAACATTCTGTTTTTTTGAGAGACTTTGGTGTGAAAGCATACCATTCTTAGTCATTAAAGAGTGCTGTGGGGCCACGCCCATCCCAAAGCACCCACAGGCAGCCCAGTCCCCCCAGTCCCACCAAGCTGCTCTAAGCTGCAGCCAGAGCAAAAGGTGTTAAACCGAGGTAGACTGATATGGGTTGTTCTAATGTTGATGCCGTTGCTGGAATGTAGAGGTTATGGTCAGCCTACTGCCAATATGTGCTGCTGATATTTCAGGCTGATTTTCATGGCCGATATCTAGATCTTGTCACTAATAACAACAGTGGATGTATATTTCTGTATCTGAACACAGTTTTGAACTCTGAATTTGACCAACTGTTGTTGAATTTGTGCACAGCTCAGTAATAAAATCAAACATAACCAAACAAATCAATAAGCTGACCAAGTTTGAATTAAAAAAAAACATTAAATACAAAAGAAATGTCAGATAATCTTTTTTTTTTTTTTTTTTTTTTGGTGTGTATGTGTTACAGTTTTTCTCAATTGTTAAAACACTAAAATCCATTGACTGAAGAAAGTTCTCAATTGCTGGAACTCATTAAGCTAACAGTTGAGCCTGTTGTCAAAACCTTAAACCATTTCACACGTTTTAGCAAAACTCTAAACACATTCTCATTCATAAAACACATTCTGCACTATAATGTACATGTCGTCCATAACGGTAAACACAAGTGGCACACATTTACCCATAACAAAAGCACAAATGACATTGATTGAACACAATCAGTGAAAATAGATTTCACTTGTTTCAAATGATGTGACAACCAATATAAGCAAGTTCAGAGAGCAAACAGGTTGTTGATGGTGGGAATGAGAAAGTGTGACAATGGATAAAAGAATTCATGTGATAGGATGAGGACGGGTGCGTATGCGAGGTGGGGGACGAGGAGGAAGGCAAGAAAGAGAAAGATGAGGATGAAGAGGAAGAGCAAGACAAAGAGTGGAAATATCAAATGAAATCTGAGCAACAATCATAGACCATGTTGTTGTCCATGGGCTGACAATGGGAAGCAGGACTTAGAGTGCAACCCAATTTAAGCCAATTTTCTGTGTATGTCCATAGTAAGGACATTCAGAGAAGAGACCAGGTATAGTTTACATTGTATATGCAGCTGTTCCAATAGACATTTGCTAGATTCATCCCTTATTGCACTTAGGGTTGGGCATCGAGAATCGAGCATCGATTGGAACCAGTTCCAACTGTTCATTTTTCCTGGAATCGCTCAACGTTTTTTATTTTGATTCCTAGTTTTGATTCCTAGTTTTGATTCCTAGAGTGCCGACGGAAGAGGAATCCGCGGCCGATCTCCGTGAAAAATAAATGTGATCTGCAAATTGTGATCAACACTTTTCAGGGCTGATGACACCAGCTGTCTGTGTGCAGCAAGAGTCCCCCCTCCCCCCACCCGGTGCGCAGCGGCCAAATATAAACAAACGCGTCTGCCGAACTTTTACTCCGTAACGTAAACTTTAACTTCTGCAGCGTAGAGGAAACTTGTTAAAATACGTCAACATGGTGGATTTAATAGAAGCTTTAAAGAACAAACTCTGGATGGTGTGAGATGAGTTTGTCTCAATGCAGAAATAAAAACACACACGGAGTGTCAGAAGGCTGAACAATAACCTGTAGAATAATTAAAGTCATCATGCTAGAGCAGCTTTCTCTGTGGTGGACCACACCAGCTTCTGCCACAACAAATAATTACAATAATAATAATAATAATAAATCACACACAAAGCTGTAAACATTTTAATTTCCTTTCTGAACTATTTCTGTTGAGAGTTTTAATGTTTAAAATCTGTTAGATTGTTACTGACAGCAGCTATATTTAAGTTTCACTTTCTGTTCTGACTGAATGCTGCCGCAGCATGGAGGTGTAGTTCTCAGTCATCCTGGACATGACCATCCTGAGAGTTTTAGCTGAAAACAGCTGGAAGTTTCTGGATATGTTGGAGACATTCCCCAGAGGCTTCTTCCATACTTTGGTTGTGGTCAGAAACAAACACACTGGTTGTGCTGCAAGTCTTTTTCTTTTTTTCTCCAAGACATGTTTTTGTATAAATGAAGGTGATGCTGTTGTTCATAGAATTAAAATTCATGTTGAAGTTAAGATTATTTTATCAAGTAGGACCTGTGGCTAGCTGGCTCATGTAAAACAAGTCATGTCTTCAAAGAATCGGAATCGGGAATCGATAGGAACTGGAATTGAAACGAGGAATTGGAATCGGAATCGTTCAAAATCAAACAATGCCCAACCCTAATTGCACTGCATAAATGTTTTCGTAACTGCATATCTACTATTCATAGAATTGCAAGGATGCCTCATGTGGGTGGAAGGACTGCTATATTCACTCAGGAGCAGGAGACCAATACAGTGGACATGGTCCTTCAAAATAACACAATACGACTCAGAGAAATCCAGGAGCGAGTGAAACAAGACAGCACACACTTCAAGGGAATCGACAGTGTGAGCATTTCCACAATTAACCGTGTCCTCAATCGTAACAGGCTGCGAATGAAACAAGTTAACAGAGTACCTTTTGAGCACAACTTGCCAAGGGTGAAAAAACTGCGAGCTCAGTATGTGGAAGTAAGTGTACATTCAGGCACATTTACAGTAATCCAGATTGTCAACACATACTATATGAAAGACATTACTCTTAAGTGCAATCTATATAAATCGGAAGTGTTTACGCTATTCCTAATTGTACTCTACAGCATAGCACTGACTCTGTTCAACTTACACAATTCTATATTGTATTTCTATACAGACAATATTTGACTTGGAATCCTTGGACAGACCCCATGAGTTCATCTTTGTTGATGAAGCAGGCTTCAATCTTCAGAAGAGGAGAAGGAGAGGCCGAAACATTATTGGACAATGGGCCATTGTTGAAGTCCTTGGTCAACGAGGTGGCAATGTCACCATCTGTGCTGCTATCAGCAACCATGGTGTTATACATCATCATGTTACATTGGGGCCTTTTAACATCCAGCATCTCCTCAGATTTCTTGTCAGTCTAAGAGATGCATTATTTGAGCAGCAGGGTGAAGAGCTGGGTCCCATCCCAACTTACGTAATAGTGTGGGACAATGTCAGTTTCCACCGAGCTGCTCAAGTGAGGGAATGGTTTACCATCAATGGGCAGTTTATGAACCTGTACCTCCCTCCATACTCGCCTTTCCTGAATCCGATTGAGGAGTTTTTTCCTCTTGAAGATGGAAAGTGTATGATAGACAGCCCCACATCAGAGTAAATCTGCTGCAAGCCATGGATTTAGCCTGTGGTGACATAGGTGAGGAATCGTGTCATGGCTAGATACGGCACACCAGAGGCTTTCCCCCCCATTGCCTCAGGAGGGAAAATATTGTATGTGACATCGATGAAGTGCTGTGGCCTGACCCTGCCCAAAGACAAGACGAGGCCCACTGATGACATATTTAGTCCTTTGTTTTTCAACGTATGTTTTTATTTCACCGTCATTGTACACTGTAGCACAATGGATTGCAGGCTGCATATGGTGCAATAAACAAATTGTATGGCCCTGAACTTTGTTCTTTCTATTTATTAGTGTATTGTTTACTGACTGCTTGATAGTGTATGTAATTGTGAGCAATAAGTTTATGATTTGAGAGTAGTGTTTGATTTTGAGCACAGGTAAAACTGTTTTGAAGCGAGAGTTTTATTTTGCAAGAGGAATGAGAGGTTTTGTAAATCGTGCTTGAAGCTGAGGTTTTGTGTTTAATCTTTTGAGAAAAGGGAGCAAGGTTTCAGGAATTGTGCTTTAGCAATTGAGAAAAACTGTAATCAGATGTTTTTCAGGAACGTAAATGTAAATATAATTTGTCAGCAGCACTGGGCTGCCCGCAGATGTGCCTGACCTTCAATTATCTCTACTAAAAAGAAATATCGGCCGATGTGCAAAACATTGGTCCAATATATCAACCAACCAAAATATCGATCCATCCCTAGCGTTAACCCCTTAACGTCTAGAAAACAAATGAGACGTGGTTTTACAGTCAGTCAAAATAAATATTGTGACGTAAAGAAATATTTATTTAAAAATCAACAGAAGAAAGTTAATCTGTTTTAAATATATTTAGGGTCCAACATTATTCCTTTCTACTTCAGCATCAAATAAAATGACAGAGATGGTGGGTTATACAAATTAGCTGCTGTCATTTAGCTGTGTCAGGTGAACTTAAGGACAGCCAGTAGGTACTCCGCCTACTGAAAACTTGGCTATAGTCAGGTGACTTGAATGAGCACGTCAAGCGTCTGGTCTGGTAACCTTCCTCACTTTCACATAAGTCAAAACAAAAGGTTTTATTTTGAAATCTGTTGTCCAGTTATCAGGACATGCAGGACATAAGTGACGTGTGAGTTTTGTGTCAAAATGTATAATCCATTCAACTAAAGTTATACTTTCTAAAATAAAAACATATTTCACAGTTGGAGAAGTACGACCTTAAGAGTTATGGGTGAGTCATTCTGAGTTTCACCTCCTCTACCAGAAACCATCTCAGTCCCAACACTACGCTGGTCCGTCAGAGAACTGGGTGCAGTTAACAACCTTCACAGCAAGGCTGGAATCTGTAGAGCAGCAGCCAGCATGTACTCCACGAGGCCAAAGGCTTTGTGGTGAGATGTTTTGGCTGGACGCTAACTCACACTGCACCGCGGCCAGTTAAGATGACTGCTTCTGTAAATGAAACAGCGTTCAAACGCGAGGGGCTGTTAACAAATGGGAGGGGAAAGTCACCAGAATTTATTAAGGGAGTTTCCAAGATTTGCTTCTTTTTAGTCACAAGCTTGTTGGTTGCAGGAGTGGCTGCTTGGTAAAGAAAATAATATTAACACATACAAACAATTTAAAAATAAACAGAAACAAGGAAGACCCCCAATGTGTTTCAGTTTAGATTTGTTTGCATCATCTAACCTCCGTATCAAGCCGAATGTCCAAAAGAAAAACCCTCCACACATCAATATCAAACCTCACAAACAGTGGACACGCGCACACACACACACACACACACACACACAAATAGCCTCAAATGATAAATAAATGACCCGCACTTGTATCGCGCCTCTCAGGACTCCAAAGCACTTCTCACACATTAACACACTAATGGTGATGAGCTACGATGTAGCCACAGCTGCCCTGGGGCGGACTGACAGAGGCGAGGCTGCCAAGCACTGGCGCCACCGGTCCCTCCGACCACCACCAGCAGGCAGGGTGGGTTAAATGTCTTGCCCAAGGACACAACAGCAGAATTCTCTGTCCGGAGCCAGGATCGAACCTGCAACCTTCCGATTACTGGACAACCCGCTCAATTTGTTGAGCTACTGCTGCCCCCAAAGCTTTACATTTACACAGATGTCCGTGGCAGAGTGCCAGTTTGAAACTGGCTGCTCCAGCCCAAGAAAACCAAGCCAGGCAGTTTGACTCTCTTTGGGGCAGTACTGAAGCTGCTGGACCCTCATTTCCACCGTCGGTCTGGCAACACCACGCCAGCACCGATGCCAGGCTGAGCTTTTACTGCTGAATTGTGGGGCACTGACGCTAGCAGACATCATTCATCCTACATAAAAAAACTAAACAGGCAAAAACGTCCAAATATGTTATTTTGTGAATTAGTCAGCTATGATCTTTTGCAGCCTCGCTATAAAGCTTAGCAACATTGCTTCAATTTTTTTCCATGCAATTAATTTTTTAGATTGTTTAATGTGGCATGATGCATGGTAGGGCTGCACAAAAATATTGCACAAGTGTCCTTATATAGCATTTCATGCTGCATGGATATAAATAACCAAGGTGTAAAAATAGTAAAAGTAAATAAATAAAACTTTTGGACATAGAAAAATCCCCATTTTCATGGTAAAGTTGTGCCTTAAATCGAATTAGAAACCAAGAAACAATTTAAAACATTTTACTGACGCCTCATTTAACATCTGTTCAACAATTTGTTTTTTATTAAGACAAATAACATTTTTTTATTTTAATTCTATAATGTCAATTTACAAAAAATACTTATTTCAGGACATTAAAAAACATGATAATTAAAGTCCAGTTCTTGTCAAACTCAATCAAATTATAGATAAGCCAATTAAAGTAAATCAGAAATGAATGAATATGATCACTTTTCTGTATTTATTCATAAAAAGGGACAAATGAAGGATTGTTTGGAGCCAGTGGAACAGATCTGAGCAAGCTGCACTAGCTCACATCAGAAAGTCAGATCCACTTTCCTTCTAACTGCACCTCATCTTCTCCTCACATACATCTCTCTTTTCCTTCCATCACTCAGGGCTTAACTTTAAGGCTGTAGCTACTGTGTGCTGCTTTTGCCTGCCAAGTTCACTCAACTGAAAACAGAAAGAGACTTTTTTCTTTCACTTGTTTTAAGAGCTGCAGTCCCTCCCTGGGCTGTCTGGAAAGGGGTCACTGTGCCACACCAGACTAACTGTAATGCTTTTCTTCTGCCTCTTCGCTATGTTCTTGCACAGATGGAAATGTTGAATCACATTATAGGACAGAGCCGCCTGCACAAACACACACACACACACACACACACGTGCATAAACACACACACACATACACACTTGATTTCCATGAAGAAAGGCACGGTTTCACTTACTTCTATTTTTCTTATTAAGCATTGTGTTAAGAAACATGCAGAAACAGCTGCTAATGATGTTTGTCTGCAGGTCAAAACAAAAAGCGCTAATCTGAAGTGAATATAACTTGGTAGTAATGTTGCGAGAAAACCTAAATCAAAGTAGTTTTTGCTGGTAAACTGTATTGATGAGTGTCTAATAGTACTGTAGACATGTGTCTACATGTGCTGATGGCTGAGTTGCGAGGTGACTGACTAGGATCCAGCCGTGTCTCGGCTGCACCTCCAGCGGGCTCGGCGAGTCACGAGCCGATATGAAACGATATGGCTCAGAGTCGCTTGCCTCTTTTAAAAAAATGTCCTACTCCAATTCTTCTAGTGATCAAGATGGAGGGAAAACCCTCCAGCCTGCTGCAGTTTCTCTGTTTGCTCGCTCTACTGAGCGGTGGGTCTGCTGTGTGTGTGCCCTTGTGTTAGCTTTTTTTTTTTTTTTTTACACAGATTTGTCTGTATTCCTCTATTCTTGCAAACATTCTCCAACTACTGATTTAGAATTTTCTAGAGCCTGCCTTTTATCCTATTTAATATGGTTCTGTTAGCGCTTATATGCTTTGTCATCAGTTTTCTTCTCTTTATGCATACATTAAATTTTTTCATTTTCTACCTCCAAGGCATCTTGGGACAGGTCATGTTTGCAAATGAGAACATGGTCTCAGACATTTTACCTGGCAAAGGCTGAAAAAGATCCCACGATGCAATGTGGCGCACTGCTGCAGTGACACTTGAGCCAGCCCTCATTACGAAGCTGCAGAGCTAAATCTGAACTACCTTTTGAGCTGAAGTTTTGCTTTTATGAAAGCATTGAACCCATTTGTGTTCTTGGAACAGTGAAGGAGTTTTTACATTAATGCCCATGCCTGTGATCATTAATTAAAAAATGCTGAGATGTTAGCTACATTTTATCTGAATAAGTCCCCAAGAAACCAGGTTTCTGAAGAGCTGAGTACTTCCAAATATATGGATTTAGCTGAAGATTCTGATGCATTAAAACATCTGGACTGAGTTATTTAAAAAATACAAACAGTCCCAGTATTTACCTACTAAGTACCATTTGAAGCCTGTTGCTCTTCAATATTCCTGCCATCTGAGGCAAGAAGCTTAAGGTTTTAACTGGTGCAGAAGCAGATTTTCCTTCAAATAAATGAATGGATATCTCACGTGGGGAAGCCTACCACGGTTGTTCACACATGATTGGTTACTGCAGGCAGTGAAAGCTGCCTTTCTCAACAAACACAGGAGCTCCATAAAACTTCCTGCGGGTGATGCTGTGGTTACAGCTTTTGATTCACTGGACAGGTCTGAGAGAGCTGCAACATTTATCAGCTAAACTCCTTCAGGTTTCTATTCTAGCTTACCTGGACTACTGCTACCTCTGCCAGTTTACACTGACTTCTTTCCTCTCCTGCTCCACGTTTATTAAGAATCAGCATTCCAGCTGTGCGTGGATATGAAAAAAAAATCACATCACAGTGATAAAAAAAAAGATTCGTCAGCCCTTTAACTCAGCATGAGTAATCAAATTTGACCGTATGTTGAATTCAGAAAGGTTTTAGCTCCAAACGTTTTCTTTTATGCGAGTTGGAACTTTCCAGGAATCTCCCCTTCTCTGACTGAACACATCTCAAGAAAAGTGATTCTTCTTTCATTGTCATTTTTCTTTATTCCCAACAAAAACCTGCTTATCTCAAATCACAGAGGGGGAAAACAAGATAGGCTGGACAGTCTAACTCAAACTATGAAACAAGAAGGTAAAGCAGCCTAAAAAGTATGAAAGTTAAACACCAAGTATGTGTGTTTTCGTGTGTGAGCCCGAGCTGGTGTGTTTCTGTTACACAACGGGAGAGTTCTTCCCATCTGCGCCTCTTTGCAGCCCCCGCATCCCTGAGCGATGAAGCGAGAAACGACAGCTTTGACTTGCACTCTGCCTCCCTCAGTCTTCCTCACAACGCCATCCCACTCTTTATTAGCATCATCGGCTGCCCACGAAAACACACTCTTTGCTCTACCTTCTTTACAATCACCCTTTTACTTTTCCTGGCAACACACACACACACACACACACACACAAAGTCTACACAAACAGCTGGGTATAAAAAGATGGTGCATAAATCACCCACTTCCACGTTAACATCATGTCCGTCTGGCTTCAGCTTAACCCAAAACACAAACCACCCTGCAGGGGTTTACCTCTTGTGCTCAAATTCCAGATTATCCCACTAAATGCATCACTGTCTGCAACACTATCACCCCCTCCCCATCCCTTTCTCCCATCTCTTTCTGTGCTTTTCCAGCTCGCCTAACTTCCCGCAGGGCTCATTGTTGTGGAAAACATGTTAAAACAAAACGAGGGAGACAGTGCAGTGATAATCCTAAACACAGCAGCTGGAGAATTAGCTAGCCAGAGACCGCCTCTCTAGGTTTGTCACAACATAAAAAACAACGCTCTTGATTGTTGTCAGAGCTAATTATTTGCCTTTGCTTTAAAATATTTATGGCGTTTGTCTTTTAATTGCCGGTGATGCAAGATGTTTTTCACTTTTCACAGCGAGTATTTCTGCAGTGGACATCCTAACAGGATGCAACGGTACTTTGATGATCCCATCCGGCATGGAAAGGCATTTTAGCAGGTACCACCAGGGTCTCTTGTTTTATCTGAATGAATTAATTATAGATGCACTAAGACCTGTGAGCGCCAACGGGATGCAGACAGTAATGCAACAAAGAATGACAGTAATGTGCTCAGTAATGAATCACATGTTGCAGCAGCATAACACTCATGCTGCTTCCATTAATGTATTGCAAAAACTGTCCTTTTGTTTTTCTTCTTTTCTACAATCTGTTTAACCTCCTTCTAGCCCTGTTGTAATCATCTGATGCCAAAACCCTGGTGGCTGTCTGGTCAAACAGGGAAACTGAAAGTCTTACATTTCAGAGGGCCTTTAAACACAACTCACCAAAATGTGCATAGTTGCTACAAACCGCTTCTTAGTAAACAGCATTCCATGTCTTAAAATTACATCAAATATTTGACCTACCAGCATAGGCGGAGATCCTAGGGGGGACCGGGGGGGATGCGTCCCCCCCCCCTCACACAAAGTTGCCCCCCCCCCCACAAAAGTTATTGTAAACACATAAATGCTATCAGTAAACATGTATTGTCTTCTAAAACCACAACGTAAAAGTTAGTCAGCAAATACAAAACAATGTGTTTTTAATTGTTGAGAAATTATAGTTCCCCCCCCCCCCCCAATTCCTCAAGTTGGTACGGTCGGTCCACACGCGCTGTTTCCAACGGGCGGGGCTGCCGGCTCTGCCTCGCTCACAGCTTCACAGCAGCCCGCAGGCTCACAGGAGGCGGGAATCACAAAGCCAGCGGTTTCCAGCAGTAAGTCATTTATCACACACTTGTTCTACAAACTTAAATGTGTGTCAAATGTGGTCATAAATGTCAAACATAGACACCGATTATCTTTAGATTTTGATCACCGGTTGGAGATCCCTTTATGACAGACCACCACCGCCACAGTAAAAAAAAGTTGTCACTTCATGTTCTCTGGTCATTCCAGGATTATTCCGCTATTATTATTCCATTCACTAAGGTGATCAAAAGTTCCTTTTTCCGGACACGTACGCTTTCACGGTCTGCCCCTGGAATCTGCAGAGCATTTATAGATCGATGAAAATGTCCGCGTTTCATCCTATTTAGCAGATGAATATGGTAGAATCAAAACTAACTGGTCGAATGTATGGAATACCACAGCGTTTAACCGCTCTTGTCCCGTCTTCCCCAGGCTCTGCAGTTGTTTACAATATGTCAAAGTGCAGATGCACCGTGCAGCTTAGGGATGAACTGGTTGCAGCAAATGTGTGGTGGAGGCACGTTACTCAAAGCTCTCAGTGTAAAACATAGAGCCAAAGATCCCGTTGGCCACACAGACCCAAAAACACTATGAAAACTGAGAAAAGTGAGAGATCGATTAAACTGAAAGATAAACTATAGAGTATGTATATGTTTAGTGTATTTGTAAAGTAAATGTGAAACAAATATTTCAAGAATATATTTTTAGATTTTGTGTACCTTTTCGTTCAGTCGGACTTAGATAAAGTTATTAAATATTACAGAGTTATTCTCTAATAGCCTACAAACATTTCTATGATTTATTAAAGAGATTTCAGTCATTTTGATACTTGACTTGTGAAAGCTGATTTGAAGTTTGTTATTTTTTCTAGCCATATTTAGAAGGAAAATTTCAAATACATTAAAATCAATATGGAACTATTTGGATTTTAGTAGCTTTCATGTTATGTGATTTAAAAAAAATTAATTTGACATTTATGTTCTCTCTCTTTGTTGTGAAAAAGTTAGATGTGTTTTAGTACTTAAAATTAATGCTTTGCATCCGTCCACACGTGTAGCTGCTGGTCAGCTGATAGCCATGTCATCTCAGGACATGTTGCTTCAACTATTAACGATCTGCTTTTAAATCTTTATTCTGAACTGCTTATTCCGTTTTAGGCCACAGTCTTGTTATTGAAATGAAAACAAAAAGAAAGGATGCTTATGGAGATGTACAAAATTGGCAAGATATTATTGTTGATCAATATCCTCCAGCTCCGTTCTAATGACAATATCCCGTCTGTCTGTGTGTTGCTGTCCAACTGTCAGCAGACCAGGTCAGTTGAAATGGCAGAGAAACGAAAAACAGCAGACATCAGGTTGTTTTTTTAATGCTCCAGAACGTCAAGTAAGTAGAAACTTGCATTTTGATAAAGACATCTATAAGAAAGAAATGAAATGCCTATGAAATTGTTTCTAAATGGTTTCATTAGGCAAAGTCCAGTCACTTGAGCACAGGCAGCCAGAGCCTGTCAGACACAGGTACAGAGTCTCAGGTCAGTCTCTTATAAGGACATACAGTGTTGTATGTAGAGAGCATTTTTTTTCATGTCCCCCCAAAAATTACTCTCTGAAGTTTTACTGTTTATTGTCCTCCCCCCAAACCTGAAATGGGATTTCCGCCCTTGCCTACCAGAGCAGTTGTTTGGTTTTAGCTCTTGTAAGATCGCACAACTTCTAACAATGGAAATTTTAGCGAGTAATTACCCTAAACTAGGACCTCCTAGTGTGCTTTTCCCAAAGCAACACACTCCATTGTTGTTGGGTTTCTGCCTGTTAGCCCAGTTAGCACACTATTGTATCTCCAAGCTGCACAACCATCCTGCTAGCTGTTCTCTCAAAGGTACCGTGAGTCAAAGGCTGTAATTTGGTGACAGGGTGTAATGCAAATTACAGTTTGAAGGGTTAAATCCTGGATAAAATGTCACCTTGTGATTCAGGAAAAAGCAAACGTGTTCCCACTGGTGAAAGTCATCTAGGTCAGTGGTTCCCAAACTTATTTAGCCGAGGCACCCCCTTCTATGCCCCGACCACGTCGACGCACCCCCGCCCCCACCCCCCCACCCACACACACACACACACACGGCTATATATAGACAGACAGACAGACAGATAGACAGATAGATAGATAGATAGAGATATCAGACGTCAAGCTAAACAGACAGGGTTAAAAAAATATGATCGACCTTTTTCCCCATCACTTTCATTTTTTAAATAGTAATTAATAAGCATTCGATACCATTACAATTTCCTTTGATTTAATTTTAAATAAATATTTAGAGTGCCCAGGTAGCACATAAACAATGCAATTTAACGGTTTTCTTAAAGTAGGAACGTTTAACCTGTGCGGCCAGAGCGCTCTCCTTCCTTCTGCTCTGCGTGAACCTGAACTGGCCACCTACTGGTGCGTAATCAAATGTCTATAGGGGAAAAGGAAAAAGCTTTAGCCATGAGGTTCACTTTTGCCTCAGACCGACTTATTGCTGTTTTATGGTGTGGCTGAATCTGCGATCCGCTGCCACGCGGACTGGAATAACAAATGCTGCAGGTTCGGAGTCACTGGCTGGAGCGGACCCGACTTTAATACATCATCCCAAAATAGAAGCTAATATCTTAATTTGACCTGGAATGAAAAATGTTGTTATAAAACCTCTTAAAAGTTTTTATCACAGAGGAGGCAGAGCTCATTTCTGCCTTCAGTTTGACGGTATCAGTCTGGCGCGCCGGAGTTTGCGCAGCGTGCACTTATTGAATCTGTGTGTGTGTGTGTGTGTGTGTGTGTGCGCGCGCGGCACAGCTCCACGAAGCTTGGTTTATGCTTGACGCATTCACTTTCCGCTTGGTGATGCGTCTCGCGGATGGAACACGCTTTTTCCTCACTTGTGCACCCGTGAGCCGTGGTTCCGGAACGCGTCTGACCTCTGACAGACGCACTCTAAACTTCAGATCTTCAGCGTGTGTGAGGTTTACAATGTCAGAACACCTGCATGAGACAGGGTGTTAATTACAATCTGCCAGAATGACTCACCACCTTCAGATTTCTCCAACACCGTTAAAAATGATAAAATACGGAACATATCGGCGTGCGCAGGCCAGAGTGCTGAAGCTCGGCGCATTGTTATTATGAAGTTAGGGCACATGTGGAGGACACACACACACACACACACACATACACACACACACAAGTAAAATATACTTGTTTTCAATTACATTTATTGGGCCCATTTACTTTTTCTTTGGCCCACCCACAAATGAGTTTTCTGGCTACGCTAATGGTGACATATGACAGACTTCTCTGAGCTCCGCAGCCATTACACTTTTCATCTCGCGCGCCCCCGGGGGTGCGCGCACCACACTTTGGGAATCCCTGATCTAGGTTAATCCAAAAGGTTCGGATGAAGGCAACCGAAACCAAAGAAGTCCAGTTGCCGTCATTCTTGGAAAACGTGTTTTTCTTACTGTTTTACAGAAGCAGAAAAAGTGGAGCAGGCAGCCAGCTGAAACCTGTAAATCAAATTGCATAAAAAAGCAGGAGGACTCGTCTGAGAAAACGCCAGACTCAAAAGGATCGACCCAGACTGACCACATTCATTGTTCACCCACCAGACTGACATTCCAGGAATAAGCAGAGGTGGATCTTTCATCTGGTTCCCACACAAGGCCATGCAGAGGACGCAAATTTCAATGTGTAATAGAGCACACACACACACACGTGCGCGCACACGCACGCACACATGCACACACACACACATTCAGGTACTGTGTGGTTTCAAAATAGAAGACACATTCCATGATGAATGGTCTAAAAATGCAAACATACTTCAAGAATGACTAAACTACAGTCACTCGCCCACACAGACCATTTTGATTTTTACTATGAAATATCCTTAGAACCCCAGCACAATACAGATTAAAGGCGACAGCCACCACTCACCCATGTGGTCTCCATGGAAACTGTTGTCATGGGATGTTCTACCATGGGGCATGCGGTCATGATGAGCAGCAGGAGGCCAGATTTGTCCGGTCTTGCGTACACTCACAATAGTGGCCTCGGACATGACCACATGGCCTCCCTGCTGCCTGTGGTGACGCTTCTGGGACTGAGGTGTTGGCGGGCTGCTGCTGTCATAGGAGTGCTGAGAGTTCTGGGAGTTCTGGGACGGCGAGCGGCTCTTATCTCTGAAAGCTCCTCGACGAAAGGCTGTGGTTGGGCTTGGTGAGACATGGCTGGATTGGCCTGAGGAGAAATCCTCCTCGCTGGAGGTCAGATTTTCATTGGAGCTGCAGTCAGGCGTATAGCCACCACCTCCACCTGCGTCTTCAAAGCTACCCGGGGAGTAGGAGCGACGGGGCCATGTCAGGAGGTGATCGTCACCTCCTCCATGGTCTCTCGTTGTGATCCCACTGCCACCTCCTCTACTGTCTCCACTGCCACCTTCACCCATCATCACCCCACCAACGTAGACACTGGAATAAGCCTGGAACTCAGAGGGTTGCCAAGGAGGAGGTGGGGGTTTGCCTCCATTGGCCCTCCCTGAATGCCTCTGGTTGGGCTCGCCATCTTCATATTCTGCATCGTAGCCACAGGTGCTCTCGGTAGACCGTCCTCTATACACAGGCCTGGCACGGAGGTCACCTGCCACCGTTGCCAGATTCCCTGGGAGAGAGTGGAGAGACCTCTTTCGCTCTATCTGCATGGCCTGTGTGCCCAGGGAGCTGATCTTATCAGAGACCTCTCGATCATTCACTCTGACTAAACCCCTCTCATGATGGAACTCCATGTTGGTGTAAAATGGAGGTGGAGGTGGCGGCAGCTGCTTCTCCTGCCCCTTAGCTACATCACCTGCAGAGTGAGAGTTGGCCCTTTTGATCCTCTCAAAGTTGGACCTTAATGCTGCCACACCAAGTCCCATCCCCAGCTTGTCCTTGGGGTCAGAAGGCAGTTCCTTGTCTGGGGGTGGAAGGGCAGGCCTGCGTGGCGATACGGACATGCCGACTCTCTGCTTAGATGGAGAAAGGCCATCCAGGTTGTCGCAGGATGTTGACTCAGCTTGCTGAGGTGTTTCAAAGGCTGACTCCAAGCCATCTCCATGGGAAGCGGATTTTCTGGCTGGGGGGGGTCTGGGTTTAGACCTGCCATCACCAAGCGGCTGATAACGACTTCTATCCCCGACAACGCCGCTAACACCAACATATCCACCAGCTATGCCAACTCCACCGGTCTCCTGCATGTGGGGCTGCTGGGACTGGGACTCGGCCCCCTGCACGGCTGCAGGGTCCACCCCTTCATTCAGAGGGGTCTTCCTGAAGCCCCATCGCTGTTTGTCGTAGCTTTTCCTTTCTTTGGCCAGAAGGGTCTGCAGGTAGATCATGCGGAAGCGCTCCTTGTTCACCTCCTGCTCCAGGCGTCGAATCGATGCTTTGCACTTCTCCAGCTCCTGCTCAATGCCCACAACAGACCTCAGCTCCATCTTGGGGGGTTCTGACTCTGGGAACTGTGCCTTCCAAGCCTCTATGAATCCCACCGGCTCCACCATATTGTGCTTAATTTATTTCCAGACCCTGGTTCAGACACAAGTGGGGGGTGGGGGGTGCCAACCGCGCACCGTTTGACACCCTCTGAGTCCAGTACGCCAGTGTGTCACCGCAGACAACAATGGCCACGTCCAGTACAACAGGGGAAGTCTGTTGATGTGAGGGTTTTAGGAATCCCGGACACAAACACACAGCCTGGTCGCTGACACTTGCGGAAGGTTGCGCAGTCGCAGCGATCCCATTCTGATACCGAGAATCCGCCTGCTCAGTCAGGAGGGGAAATAGCCAACGTGCGACAAGCAAAATGTAACAAAACACGTTTTTCTTGTGCTTTGTTCAGGAAAATGACTACATAAAAAATCCGCCTCGACACAATGACAATAGGCTACGTTTACGCGGGGTGACACGGGGGTGTGCAAAAACAAAAAAAGGATGGAAAATAAAGTGTTTGTTCCAGTTCGGTTCATTTACTGCCTTTTGTGTTTAAATCCAGGTTTCCTAACCAAAGCGGGTCCTGTGGTGATGGTTGTAATCCCAGGTGCTGATTCTCTTTGTACCATAAAAGAAAAATGATTTTTTTTTTCTTCGTTAAAGTGGGAAACAGAGCAGCGCTTACGCTCGGGTCCAAACGGTCCTGGGTTAGGAAGAATTCAGCCTGAGTTCGTTATCGCATTTCTTCTCCAGAGCACCTGTTAGGTATTATTGGTGATTTCCTTCCAGATTCGTCTCGTGTCTCGGGACGTGATGCTGCTGCTGCTGCTGTTTGCGCTCCCATCTCTGACCAGTAGCGCTGAGGCGACTGGAAGGAATGGGAGGGACCAGCAGCAGAGTGGAGCCGGCTGGTTAAAGAGACAGAACGTGGACCTGGGATCACGTCACTGGAATGGAAGCGAATTTTATTCACGGACAGATGATGATCGACTTGTTGTTCAAGTCTCAACGAAACCTGTCAAGAGCTCGTTTGATTCTACTGACTCCCATTTCAACATAAACTAAAGAAATCCCAAACACTTGGCTAACTCACAAAATGCACGTTCTTGTAATTTTGTTTAAAATTATTAACGCATATGTACGAAATGCATATTTTGTTGCCTCTTAATTTATTTTAAATCAAGCAAATCTACTTTTCAAAGCAGGTGAAACTGTTTGTATCTTCACTAAATGCTGTCACCAGGTGGACAGTTTAACTCACTGCACGTGTGAGTGCTTGTCTTTTTTACTCTTTTCCAAAAGTTTTTTCTCTTTTAAAAAGAGCATGCAGCAAAGCTGAGCGTCTATTCAGTAACCTACCAGATCACCATGAAACCTTCCAAATGCAGCTGCACTTACATTCCTGAATTCAGTAAGACAAGGCAAGCCTTGTTCTCCAAAGTCATTAGTGGTCATTTGAACAATCCCCATCTTCCGTTTGCTACTATTGAGAGGTTAAGTAATCTCCCAACGCAGCTAAACCCTGATATCCCAAACTAAGTTTAACGAGTTTGCATCCTTTTTCAATGAGAAAATCACAAACATCAGATCAACCATTTATTCCTCCACGTCAGCTATCACAACCAGACCACAGCTACGGCCACACAGCAACAATCTGGCTAGAAGGCCAGCTTTCAGTGTGATTAGTGCTAAAACGCTGGAGAACATTCTTAAGGCCTTAAACTCATCTACCTGCTGTCTGGACACCCCGTCAACTAACTTCTTCAAAAATGTTTTTAGCTGCGTAAAAGATGATGTTCTGAAAATTGTTAACTGTATTTTCCTGCATCATTGAAAACTGTTTAACCTCTTCTAAAGAATAGGAAATTAGATCCCTTAGTGTTGAATACTACAGGCCAATCTCTAATCTCCCCTTCAATTAATCAATCAATCAATGAAACTTTATTACAGACAAAACAGTTGATCATACTCTAAAATGCCAAAGATAAAATAATAAATAAAAGTAAAGTGCCCATAAAAACAGCTTAAAAGGACAGCATTTCAATAACATTTCCCATCACACACCATGTAACTTGTTCCAATATTTTAAAAAGCCAGAAGAATACCTTGTGTCACTGTATGTAATACTTGACAAAGCTCTGACTACAGTGTTAGCAGTCCTATTCAAACAGCGCATGAACTTATGTGTGTGGTTCCGCAGTAGTGCATGAAGTTGTGACAAACATTTGGCTTGCTGAGGTCCATCGTGGGATCCTCAGCAGGATAATGAGTCCTGATAAGCCACTTGTAACTTTTTTATAGCTGCCTTTCTATAATTACTCCACACTTGGGACGTACAGAAAGGAGTGCAAAAAGAACAAAAAGGGGCCACTTTAACATTGTCTGTGCACATACCAAAGCTACGTGCCAGTGTTAGCCTGCATGTACATCTTATAGTGCTGCCTTTTTATATCCTCATCATCACAAAAAGAATGCATCCCAAATATTTTACTTTTCCCACTACTTCCAGGACTTGGTTTGTCAAACAAAAAGATGGGAAAATCTTCGTCCTGTCCTCTTTTGTTGCAGCAGTCATCATCATTGTGAAAATTTTTGAAAAAGCTGTTAAGATCCAGATGAACAGCTTTTTGGAGACAAACAACCTGCTAGATAGTTTCCAGTCAGGCTTTAGACAACACCACATCACTGAGACTTTAAAGTATTAAATGGTATTCATCTAAATACAGATTCAGAAAAAATACATCTGTCCTGATGATGCTCGATCTCACTGCAGCTTTTGATCCTGTGGACCACAACATCTTTCTTGATAGGCTCTTAACCTGGGTGGGACTTTCAGGCACAGCACTGTAGTCCGTAGTTGGTTCCAATCTTATCTTGAAGACAGGGGTGATGTTTCTATTAGTGATCACTAATCAAAGCTGATCACCATGACATGTGGGCTCAATACTTGGACCACTGCTCTTCACTCTTTACATGCTCCCCCTAGGTCAGGTCATAAAAAATAACAATATTGCCTATCATGGTTATGCAGATGACACCCAGATCTACCTAGCTCTATCACCAAGTGACTGTGGTCCTTTAGATTCACTCTGTCAGTGTTTGGAGCAAATTAAGGATTGGATGCAATCAAACTTCCTCCAGTTAAACAAGGACAATACTGAAGTTATTGTCTTTGGAAATAAGAAAGATAGGACAGAGGTTATTGCTCAGCTCAGCTCCAGAGGAATAAAGACAAAGACAGGTTAGAAATCGTGATGCTGTAATTGATTCAGACCTGAGCTTCACTGGTCACATTAAGGCAATAGCTAGATCAGCGTTTGATCATTTTCATCAAATAGCATGACTCAGGGGCCTCCTGTCCAGACAAGACCTAGAGAAACTCATTCATGTGTTCATCTAAAGCAGGCTGGAGTATTGCAATTGTCTTTTGACTGGTGTACTTGCTCACCCCTTAGCTAGAACTTAGCTTCTTTTGAAATTTTAAATAGTATTTTCTGTCACATTGATTTTAATGATCTTGCCATTATTGTTGATGGAAAGTACATTGGATTGCCTCTGTGTATGAAATGTGCTTGCCTGGCCCTCCACTCATTCTGTTTAATTCTACACAGAGGACTATAGGATGCATGAGGTTGGCTGCTCAGCCCAGCAATGTGCTATATAAATAAAACTGACTCATCTTTTGGTTACAACATTTAGCCCTCCTTCCAAAGAACTTTTGCTAAATTTGTTACACCTCCTTTTGTGGACTGGAGTATACAGGTGCTGGCCAGTAAATTAGAATATCATCAAAAGGTTGAAAATATTTCAGTAATTCCATTCAAAACGTGAAACTTGTACATTATATTCATGCAATGCACACAGACCAATGTATTTCCGATGTTTATTACGTTTAATTTTGATATTTATAGGTGACAACCAATGAAAACATCAAATCTGGTATCTCAGAAAATTAGAATATTCTAAAGGCCAATGAAAAAATGTTTGTTTCTCTAATGTTGGCCAACTGAAAAGAATGAACATGAAAAGAATGTGCATGTATAGCACTCAATACTTAGTCGGGGCTCCTTTTGCCTCAATAACTGCAGTAATGCGGCGTGGCATGGACTCGATCAGTCTGTGGCACTGCTCAGGTGTTATGAGAGCCCAGGTTGCTCTGATAGTCGTCTTCAGCTCCTCTGCATTGTTGGGTCTAGCGTATTGCATCCTCCGCTTCACAATACCCCATAGATTTTCTATGGGGTTAAGGTCAGGCGAGTTTGCTGGCCAATCAAGGACAGGGATACCATGGTCCTTGAACCAGGTGCTGGTGGTTTTGGCACTGTGTGCAGGTGCCAAGTCCTGTTGAAAGGTGAAGTCTGCATCCCCATAAAGTTGGTCAGCAGCAGGAAGCATGAAGTGCTCTAAAACTTCCTGGTAGACGGCTGCATTGACCCTGGACCTCAGGAAACAGAGTGGGCCAACACCGGCAGATGACATGGCACCCCACACCATCACTGACGGTGGAAACTTTACACTGGACCTCATGCAACGTGGATTCTGTGCTTCTCCGCTCTTCCTCCAGACTCTGGGTCCTTGATTTCCAAAGGAAATGCAGAACTTGCTTTCATCAGAAAACATAACTTTGGACCACTCAGCATCAGTCCAGTCCTTTTTGTCCTTGGCCCAGGCGAGACGCTTCTTGCGCTGTTTCATGTTCAAGAGTGGCTTGACACACGGAATGCGACACCTGAATCCCATGTCTTTCATGAGTCTCCTCGTGGTGGTTCTTGAAGCGCTGACTCCAGCTGCAGTCCACTCTTTGTGGATCTCCCCCACATTTTTGAATGGGTTTGTCGTCACAATTCTCTGCAGGGTGCGGTTATCCCTAGAGCTTGTACACTTTTTTCTACCACATTTTTTCCGTCCCTTCGCCTGTCTGTTAATGTGCTTGGACACAGAGCTCTGCGAACAGCCAGCTTCTTTAGCAATCACCTTTTGTGTCTTGCCCTCCTTGTGCAAGGTGTCAATGATTGTCTTTTGGACAGCTGTTAAGTCAGAAGTCTTCCCCATGATTGTGGTGCCTTCAAAACAAGACTGAGGGACCTTTTAAAGGCCTTTGCAGGTGTTTTGAGTAAATCAGCTGATTAGAGTGGCAGCAGGTGTCTTCTATATTCAGCCTTTTCAGAATATTCTAATTTTTTGAGATACCAAATTTGGAGTTTTCATTAGTTGTCACTTATGAATATCAAATTTAAATGTAATGAACATTGGAAATACATTGGTCTGTGTGCATTACATGAATATAATGTACAAGTTTCACGTTTTGAATGGAATTACTGAAATATTTTCAACCTTTTGATGATATTCTAATTTACTGGCCAGCACCTGTACACAGTGTTAATGGCATTAATGAGTATGACCACATAAGGATTAACAACCAATTCTCTTTTCCTGTAATAAGTAAAGTAGGATAATACAGTGTGCAATCATTTGACTGATTTCTGGAGATTATCTCAGGATCCTGACCCAAAGTGTTTAACAGCAGAGACAATTCTTGAGTCCGGAGCATAATTTCAAATATCCTAATGCTTCATATGTGAAAGTCGATGTGCACGTTTTCTTTTTGGCATTCAGATAACATTAACTGCTACACAGCTGCCTCACAGCAGGACACAGTTAAGTGAAAAAAAAAAAAATCATCCCAGAACAGATGTGATGAATTCAGAGATCTTCATGGCTGGAACTGACCAGCACATTTTGAGAAGAAGAAGAAGAAAATATCATTTCTATAGCGCCTCTCAAGATAAAAAACACGAGGCGCTTCACAAAAACAACAAAAAAAAGTTAAAATATAAAAAAGCATTTAGAAAATGTTTAAAAATATATTTAAAATGAGCAAAAATAGGCAATTGGGATTTAAAAGAAAAATGTAAAGAAAGAGAGTGAGTAAATAGGTAAGAGGGAAATCAGTGGATCCTGAGGAAGGTGGAATAGGTGGGGAGAGCAGAATAAAGAGAGAGTGGTGAAGAAGGTCATACAAAAGCCAGCTTGAACAGGTGAATCTTCAGCTGCTTTTTAAAGGAGACCACTGAGTCCACTGATCTCAGGCTCAGGGGGAGAGAGTAACAGAGTCTGGGGGTCACAGCAGCAAATGATCTGTCACCTTTGGTCTTTAGCCTGGTGCTGCACAACCAGTAAGCTTTGATCACTGGACCTCAGGGACCTGCTGGGGGTGTAGGGACTAAGAAGATCACCAATGTAAGATGGTGCTTGTCCATGTAAGGCCCTAAAGACCAGAACCAGGATCTTGAAATGAACCCTGAAGTTGACTAGCAGCCAGTGAAGCTGGAGGAGAAGCGGGATGATGTGGGTGTGTTTGGAGGACTTGGTCAGAAGCCGAGCACAGGCATTCTGAACCACCTGTAGACGTTCAGGGAGGTTCTGCTCAGACACGTGAAAAGAAAGTTACAGTAGTCTAAGCGTGAGGAGATGAAGGTGTGGATAACTGTCTCAAGTTCAGAGCGGGACAGAATGGGACTCAGCTTAGCAATGTTCCTGAGATGGAAGAAGGAAGAGTGAACAAGAGAACTGACATGAGAATCCAGGGTGAGAGCTGGGTCAAAGGTCACACCAAGATTCCTGACGGAAGGTTTGGTGTGGGAAGCAAGCTGACCAAGAGAGTCTCCGACTTTGGGAACCAGCTTGTCTGGGGCACAGATGAGGATCTCAGTCTTATCTTCATTCAGCTGTAGAAAGCTCCCAGCCATCCAGGTTTTAACAGTCTAAGCAGGTGTGTAACAGCTGCAGCTTAGACATCTCATGGAGCTTAAAGGAGATGCACAGTTGGATGTCATCTGCATAAAGATGGTAGGAGATTCCTTTGAAGGAGCTCAGGATGTGCTGAAGAGGGAGCAGATAGAGGAGGAAGAGCAGAGGCCCCAGCACAGAACCTTGAGGTGACTGTTAATCTGAAACGGGTCATAAAGTTAGGCTGCATCTAATCTCTGAAATATGGTTGTGCAGATATAAAGATGAATTTTCTGATGAACATATTTCCCCCCCCCCCAAAAAAAAATTAACCTGAAACTTTTGCTTCTCTGCATTTTTAGCGGTCCAACTCATTTTTCAACCCAAGGATAAAACAAAAACAAAAATTTGAAGCAGGTTAATAAAGATGCTTAATAAAAGGACACAAACTAAATACTTAATTATTTTTATTTACCTGAAAACACAACCTCAGTAATGCATGTACAATCAGTATCAGCCTTCAGCACTGATTGATGTGTTAACATACATTTAATAATGTTCTTCAACCAGGTGTCATGAGGAGGCTTAACAGGCCTCAGTTTAAAATCACAGTAGTACAGCAGTTGATAAAGATACAGAATAGAGTAATTATAGGAATGTCAAGGCAATAAGAAAACCAAACACATTTTTGTATTGCAGGTTCACAAAGAAATGAGTGATAAGTCTGTTAAACTCATTAAGAACTAAATCATGACTGTAAAAGGCTTAGTGAGCTGTTAAATAATGGGGCAAACGTTAAAAAGCAGTTAAGCAGAGTCAAGTTCAGCATGACTCAATTCATGTCCAACATTGTGCAAATGTTCCAAATGGTTAACGATAAAAACAGTGATTTTACAATTTATCATATAGATCTATCTTAAAGCCATCCTAATATCTTTGAATATTATACATAAGAATCTATAAATACAAAAAATAAACTGCAAAGCCTACGTACAGCTGAGACGCATGCATGAAGGTTTCTACACTGATGTACAGCTAAGACCAAACAACCCAGAGCTTTGAGAGTTCCTCAGACAAGTGTGCAACAAGTTCTTCATGCAAAAAATAATTCAGCGAGGTTAAGAGCTTCCCTGCACAGAAGACTGGAATAATGTCCATTTTTTTGTTTGGTCAAATTTCAGGATGTGATGCAAAGAGCAAAAGAAAGCAACTAGAAGCATATTTTTTACGTAATCGGTCTGCCTTTTCGCTCGGCTGTTTTGTACGTGCTGCTGGTCTTCACGGTGTTTGCGGTGAGTAATTAAAGCGTTAGAACACACTCTGGTTCCAGATACTTAGTCCGACCCGGCTTTCATGAGAGCCAACCTAAAATAAAGAGAAATAGCATTAGAAGAAACTAAATCTTGTATTTTATCTAAACAAAATATATTCTGTGAAAATAAGCGCGTGTCAGAAAGGTGAAAATAGCAGCACACGGTGACATGTGGTAAAACGGTGAGGCATGATCATTTCCTTGCATTTGCACATTTACATATGAAGATTTTCTTTTGATATACTTCTAAATGAAATGATGTGTGTTTTCCCGTGTGGTGATGTATTTAATGGAAGATGTAAGAGATGAATACTCACTCTAATGACAAGGGGAGCCAATGGAAGGCATTGCAGAAAAAAATAAAAATCACACATTTGTTAAGACAAACACAGGCAGTGAGAACAACCAGGCTTCTACCTAAAACATGCTTGAGATGGCTTTTCACACATGGAAATGTCCACACGCTTAGTGTAGTTAGCTCTGACCCAAATGCGCGTTTTCACCCACAAGCTAGACTCCAATCAACATTCCTGTCTACGGCGGTCCAGGATTCGTATTCAAGTCAAATAAACACAAAAACACGGATATGAACATGAGAACCGGGTTAAATAAAGACAGAAAACACTTGATTCAAAGGGTTCATTGAGTGTATTTTTTCCTTGTAGAAAAACAAAACATGTTTTAACTGCAGTTGCTTAAAGTACTTAATGTATTAGTAGTTTTTGTAAAGACTATTACCGTCCTTTGAATCAAACGCCATGAAATGAAAAGAACATACAGCATCCCCACACAGCTCCATCTCCACACGCTAACGAAAATCATACAAACAAAGTATATCCTTAAAAGAGTTTGAAGGGAGGGAGGCTTTGTTTTCTGCACAAGCAAATTGGGGGCACACCTCAGGTGTTCTCGTTTAGCTAGACTGATTAGGAGAAGCATGTCAGGATGAGCAGAAGCGATTCTTTCATCACACTGAGGTAGCTGTGCTCTGCCAGGTGCAGAAAAAACGTTTTCAATCACTACCATTAAAAAAAAAACATTCACAAAGGTATTTCTACTTGAACAAGGGGAACTTACACAATTAAATTAGAAATGAGAAACGCGTACAGATTATGCTCGGTCACAAGACATGCAGCTTTTTTCTGTTTCCCAGGATGTTTTTTCCTTAGTTTAACCCAAACATTTCCCGCCCTGGTCTGCCATATGGAGCTTTGTCCTCTCAGTGTTCTGAGTTTTGACTGAAGACACAATGGTAAACAGAAAAGAAATCAAGGCGGTATCTCTAAGCCACGCTGGTTAAAAAATTTACAAAGCCATAAAAAAAATGTTGCATAAAATAGTGTTCGATCTCTGTACAAATCACTTAAGCTGATATCTTCAACTTTCTTTTCATTGGGAGGGAACCTGAACAAAACCATTCTTTATAACTGTAGTGACATGACAGTTAATCCTAACATATTTATAAAATTTACCTTAAAGGCAATATAAACAAAAAATGGCAACACTATTAGCTTTTAAACCAGCGGTACAGTCCACAGCTATGGGAGTGGTGGTCCTCTAACACTCATTCACAAATCCTAGCCCAACTCAAAACAAGCAACCTTTCAGCGTTTTAGATTATTTGTTACGTTTCAGGAGTTGAAGTTGGTCCTTCTTGTGCACACAAGCTCACACTCAAACACACACCAATGCCACACACACACACACACAAGCTATGCACATTTAGGAAGGAAGAGATAGAAGGAAAGAGGGAGGTGATGGCAGTGGGAGGGATGGACAGAGGGGGTGGGGGGGGGGATGAGAAATGTCGAGGTTGTGCTCAGGTGAGTCAGGACATGAACATGTCAGCCATGTTAGTGTCAGAGCTGTAAATCCAGACGACCAAGGGGAGGGAAATGGCCACAAAGGGCCAGGAGATGCCCTCCATACATGCAAACAGAGAGCAGCCTTTGGAGCCGGCAGGCTTCTCCAGCTCTCTACCGGGCTCCAGGTAGTTCCTGGCAGCAAACTTGAGCAGCTCGTCCAGGAGAATGACAGGCAGCGAGATCTTCAGCACCATCAGCCACTGAGTCAGATTCAAAGGGGTAATCTGGAAGATGATCTGTAAATCCAGAAAAGTGTCAGATTATCATAGGCTGGTACACTGAGTAGAGAGGTACATGAGAGCAGAGACTCATCTAATGATAACCCTCACCGGAAGAGGCTCCACGTAGAGGATGAGGAAGTGAAGAGACATGGAGAGGCAGATGGCACCAAGCAGCCACACATTTTCCCAGGGAGGCATCCGTAGCAGGGACTGATTCTCTGATACACTGAAAAGCAACACAGATGGATGAAAACTAGCGTACAAACATACCTAAAGACAAACAGGAAGCCTCGCTGAAACAAACCTGTTCAGAGCATTGCACATCTCTATAGTAACAAGAACGGACAGGGCCATGGTCATTGGGTAAGGGGACTCAAAAACCTTACAGTCCAGACCCTGGAAGTCCGGATTCTCTGGACCACATTGCAAGAAATGACTCTGTAAAAAGTTACAACAAACCAGATTAGAGCTGAGAGGAAATGAATGGAGTGAAGTTCAAAGGCAACAGTCAAGACCTACCAGCTGGTAAAAGGTGATCCTCGGTCCATCCTCAGCAGCAACAAACCACCATGAAGCAGCTCCAACAGTGGCAGCCCCAACATAACCTGCAAGCAAAAACAGCTCACTTAGACAAGACTCCAAAGAACATCTGATTTTAGACAACCTGAGCCATGAAACACTGATTCTGCTGTAAAACACCAACTTACAACCAATGGCCAGATATCTGAAAAAAAGCCACCCGGAGATGAGGGGCTCCCGAGCATTGCGTGGAGGTTTGCTCATGATGTCCAAGTCGGGAGGGTTGAACCCTAGAGCAGTGGCGGGCAAACCATCGGTCACCAGGTTGACCCAGAGCAGCTGAACAGGGATGAGAGCTTCAGGGAAGCCCAGAGCTGCAGTGAGGAAGATGCTGCACACACACACACACACACATGCATGATGGTTATGGCAGAAGAATACATGAGTTTTAGAGGAACAGTTACACAAGGCAGCCATCCTCACCAGACAACTTCTCCCACATTAGAAGAGATCAGGTATCTGATGAACTGCTTCATGTTGTTGTAAATGGCTCTGCCCTCCTCCACTGCAGCTACAATGGTAGAAAAGTTGTCATCAGCCAGCACCATCTCTGAGGCGGTCTTGGCCACGGCTGTTCCTGAGCCCATGGCGATACCGATCTCAGCCTTCTTCAGAGCAGGGGCATCGTTCACTCCATCGCCAGTCTGAAGTCCCAGAGAGGAATATATCAGCCTGATGCATTACTTACATGAACTACCACAGCTGCGGTTACACCAGCTTAAACGTTTCCTTACCATAGCGGTGATCTCATCGTAGGACTGCAGATACTCCACAATCTTAGATTTATGCGCTGGTTCGACTCGAGCGAAGCAGCGGGCTTTAACCACAGCGTCTCGTTGTGCAGCAGGTGAAAGATCGTCAAACTCTCTGCCAGTGAACGCCATGCTAGAAACATCATCATCTTCCCCGAAGATGCCGATACGTCTGCAAATAGCCACTGCTGTCCCTATAATAGACACATGAATAGTTTATTTCCTCAGATTCTCAGCATTAAACCGCGCATCTTAATTGTTCATTTGAAATGTTAGTTATTTAAACCGCTTCTTACCCTTGTTGTCTCCAGTGATCATAATTACCCTGATGCCTGCGAGGCGACAGAGCCGAATCGAGGCTGCCACCTCTGCCCTGGGAGGATCCAGCATGCCCACGCAACCCACAAATGTCAAGTCAGTCTGGAAGAAAAAAAAAATAAGAGAGTTATTAAAATTCAGGAACGTGAAATCCTAACACGGAGCAAACATTTAGTAAACTCCAGTGTACTTATCCGCCCCTCCAACTCACCTCGTACTCTACAAAGCGAGACGAGTCCTCCAACATCATTTCATCTTTACTCATGGGATTATCTCGTGTTGCCAGAGCCAGGCAGCGCAAAGTGTCTCTGCCGGTCCCGTACTCCCGGATCACAGACAATATCTTCTCCTTGATGCCAGGAGTCATCTGCACCTTGTTGCTGCCTACACGGATGTGTGTGCACCTGTCAATCACTCCCTCTGGTGCACCCTTTAAACACAGATCAATAACAGATTTCAAAGTAAAAAACAAACCAACAAGCTGTTAATGTCATCATCTCATTGTGTGAAAAGTTTACCTTTACAAACATCTTTCCAACAGAGGAGCGGGCTTTGTTAGGAGAACAGTACACGGACATGGACTTCCTGTCTCTGGAAAACTCCAAAGTAAATTCTTTTTTCATCAGCTGCTTGATCACCTACAATGACACAAAACTGCAATTAGACCTTCGTCCCTCTTTTAATGTTAGATGCCTTTCTGTGGCCAAAGACTGACTTGCAAGCCAAGAACTTCCATTGGAAGGAGAAAGGTTACGTACAGAATTACAGGCGTTGGCTCGCTCAACCTTGGATAGGCTTTTGATGTCTGTGTCAAACACATTCATCTTCTCCACCAGGCACGTCAGAGCCGTCTCTGTGGCCTCACCCACCTTCTCGTAAACACCTTTGGTCTGGACACACACACACACACACGCACAGGTGATGAACAGTCTTCATTAGATATTCCACATTAAACATGTAGAGTTGCCATGTTGGCGTGTGGAATGAAGTTTAGGCTACCGACCTCGTTATAGTCCAGTGAAGAGTCGTTACAAAGAGCACAGATGGAGGCCAGCTCCACCAAGGCATCAAACTGGGAACACTTGACTGCTTTGCCATTATGAAAACTAAAATACAAATAGGGAAAAGGTTTGGTAAAGAGAAAAACACACCATTAGTATTTATAACTGGTTTCAGTTCATAAATATATAACAGAGTAAAAGATGTTGATAAATAAATTAATCTACATTAAGTGTGAGCTTAAAAAACAGTGAATCCTTACACTTGTCCATCTGGGGCGTATGTGGAGCCAGTAACGGTGAATTCCTTTAATGAACAGCTGTCAGCCTCAGCTCTATCGATGATGAACATCTAGAAGAAACAAGACCAAAACCTTAAACCCTTAAATGATTTTTTTACTCATTAAAATGCTGAAACGCTGATGTAGTCTGCCAGCAGGTGGCAGTGCACATCCATGTGAGAGAAACCCTCATAAGATGTTGTAACACTGAACAGAGCATCACAGTAAAATCCTGATCCAAAGCAGACACGGAGCACTGCGGTGGGGAACGGCTATAAATGTCATCCTACAACAAACTGGACACAGAAATCTCCTGTATGGTTAAAATTACACCAGCAGAGCAGAGAAGTGTCTCAACGTGGAAACAATTAGAATATTTGTGTAGGAATTATTTGTTTGATATTAAACTATTTATAGCCTTTTAAAAGCAATAGAATTTTTTTTAAAATTATTTATTCGCACACTCTCTCACACACACACGCGGCTGAATGATGCTTCACATATTCTAATAGCAAAACGCATTATTATCCAAATAACTTTAGGCATTTCTCACTTGATCCACTATATTTCGTTAAATTTTTCTAATGAAAAGAACGATGATCACTAGATTTTTTTTTTTTCACAATTATGGCACCTTTGCCAAGCTCCAACGACAGGTAAGAGTAAAAACAGAAACGTTAAAACAAATGAGAGCTGCAGCAGCAGAACTACCGAAAGCAGGGCTGTAAGATTCTAACATCCTAAAACACAGGAAAATGCGATTAAAGAGATGCACTGCACAGGAACCATCAGTCTAATTATTTATGCTCCTTCCTATGTGGATGCTGCAAATGTGTCGGATTAGGTTTGACTTGCAAAAAAAGCATGAGATGAGCAAGAGCTGTAGATGGAGGGAAGGCAGAAAGAGACACAAGGTCAGTTATGCAATTCAACTGGTTTTGCTGCTGACTAGCTACTGCATACTGATCAGCATTCTGCTTGAGTGGAAAGATGGAGGCTGAGAGACGTACTCAAGTCATGAAAGGATGAAACAGGACAGAAATCAGCCCAACAACCTGAGCCGTGTACCTCATCACCACCAACTGTTCTGGTCACTTCAGGAATACATGAACATGTTTTTCTTCACGTTTGTTTTAATGCATTGTGAAGAATAACCAAGTGCAGCTTCTGCCAGTTCTCTAGCATGCATACTTTTTATTTCTTCTATCTACTGATGAATTAGTTAAGCTGTAAAAACAACAACAAAAGATAAACACCAAATAATCAACTGACCCACTCTAAGAGCCTTACCCTGCACACAGACATCTGATTGGTGGTCAGAGTGCCAGTTTTGTCAGAGCAGATGACAGATGTACAGCCGAGGGTCTCCACGGAGGGCAGACTGCGAACAATAGCATTTTTCTTAGCCATACGGCGTGTCCCTAAAGCCAGGCAGGTAGTGATGACAGCAGGGAGGCCTAGACGAAAACACATTCACCAAAGGGAGCGAAGATTATTGAAATTTAAAGAAGACTTGCAGTCAACACTTTCAACATTTAGAAACAGTACACAGTGTATGGAACAGCCAACATGTTGAGAATAAAGCAGCATTTAGAGTCTGAAGCATACCCTCTGGGATAGCAGCAACAGCCAGAGCCACGGCGATCTTAAAGTAATAGACGGCTCCTCGGATCCAGGAGCCTCCGTGTACGGGGTCATTGAAATGCCCGATGTTGATGATCCATACAGCAATGCAGATCAGTGAAATGACCTTTGATTACATAGATTAATAGTTAACATCAAATGGATTAGCAGTGTTTTAGACTTAATTTGAACCTAAACATCTTCAACCTTAGATAGCTGCTGTCCAAACTCATCTAGCTTCTGCTGCAGGGGCGTCCGCTCCTGCTCTGTCGAGGCCATCTCATCTCGGATTTTACCGATTTCAGTGTTTCCAGCCGTGGCCACCACCACACCAACAGCCTTACCCGCTGCAATGTTTGTACCCTGAGAGTTTTAAACAGTAGAAAAGTTGACTTCAGTTAAGAAAACATTTAAGGACCAAAGCAACTAAAGACAAGGGTAGAATTATTTTAGAAATCACTCAACAAGTTAAAGATCCTGAAACTTTTACAAAAAGTCACTGAATTTAATCCCAAAACAATAAGTAACCAGGCTCACACTGAGAGCATATTCCAATTAGAGGGGAACTATTTCTGATCAGACACGTGGGGTATGTTTGCTTGTGTTTTAAAACAGGAAAGGCATGATTCAATATTTCTGAATTTGGCTAAAATGGAATAAAATGATTGCCAAAAGGGACAGCCAGAGAACATAAAAGATCAAAATAGGAGGAAGAGCCCTTTACATAAGTGTAGTCAGGAATATAAAGAATGTCGGGGACAAAAATAAGAAAAAAAAAGAAGCTTCAAAGCAATTTGGGGAGTCACTCACAGAAAACAGCATGTTCTTCTTGTCCTGGTTGACGGCCCGTGGGTCTGGCACCGGGTCTGTGTGCTTGATCACAGACACAGACTCTCCTACAACAACAAGGAGCTGTGTAAGTTTCTAACAGAGGTAATAGTGATGGTAGGATGACATGTGGAAAGGGCTTAGCCCGAGTAGAGCTGACTAGTATTAAACACCACCCTAGTTCATCTGATGTCTGCTTTCACTGTGTGTTCTTTTGGGCATAATCAACCGTGCACGGATCGCACAATTTGGAAAGAATAAGCCTGGGAGAGTAGGACTGGCAGCATGGCCATGAATGGGGAAGGAAAATAGCTCAAACACTAAAATATCCCATGGAATTTGCTACCAATTAAGGCAGCAGAGCAAGATGGGAGATCTAAGGCTCTTCTTGTACATTAGCTATCCTTTATCATCCACAGGTTTGTTGGATTTTTGTCTTTTCCATCCACACTCATCCATTTTCATTAAACGTGGACAGACCCACGACAACCATCTGGTGTAAAAGTTGATGAAATATTACATTTTTGTGATGAATCAGGAACATTTATGAAATGATTATTAAAGGAAAAAAATCCTGGAATATATGTTTAAAAATGCTAAAGCTTTAGGACTGCTGGGACATCAGGAAACAGTGTAGAAACAATCTACCAGTGAGAATGGACTGGTCCACCCTCAGTGTGGTCGACTTTATAGAAGTCAGTCTGATGTCTGCCGGCACTTTATCACCAACTGTAAACAGAAACAACAGTTTCATTATCCCAGCAGTTTAAATGCAGCTGCAAACAACTACAGGTGAAGGGCTGCTTTGGAAAAATAAATTAAAGCAATAAAAACAGATAAATGGACATTTGGAGATATTTGATGCCTCTAAACATCCCAAATGTAAAACAAGACCTCTTAAGTAATTAATGAAGGAATAAATTTAAAGATAAAAGCACAACATAACCAACCAAATACAGAAACTAAACACTTGGAAATGAAACCAACAGCTGAGTTACACTCTTGTTCTGTTGGAGTAATAAAATAATCACTCTTGATTAGAAGCCAGGGAGAGTCATGCATTTAATATAATTAATGTTCAACTCGACTCTTGTGCAGGACAGAAAGATGGCTGAGGATTCTTGTTCTAGTAACGAGGCTTCAGAGGTCTGCAGTAAAATAAATGGGAACTTTACTCATTATTTCAAACAAATGTTTTCTTTGTGTAAATCCAATAAGTACAAGACATTTATTAAAAGTACTTTTCCAAACAGAATGACTGCATGGTGTCTGGCTAAAGCCGATAACAATAAAGCCTTTAGCTTTGTGGTTTGATCTGTGGCGTTTCGTATTAAAGCTGGCTCTGTGTGTGAAGGCACGTCTGAACTTTCTTTGTGTTTTTCATTATTATAGGACAAGTGTGGAAACAAAAACATGTCCGATTTTTATCTTTTCAAGAGAGGAATCCAACAGGCTGTAGGCCACTTCAGATAACAATCTATTATGATTTTATGTCATTTGTAGAGAAGAAAGCAGAATTGAAACCACCGCTGCTGCACCAGGGACCTTTTTCCTTTGAGCTTTACAGTTTGACATCACGCGGCACGAGAGGGGTAAGATAAAAGCAGTGACCTAGAGGCTCTAAAAAAGGTCCCTCTGTGGACAAGGGAGTGTGGTGACAGACGTGTAAACCGACCCTCAGGCCTCTGCTGTTCTCCTCTGAGAAGGAAGTAGAAGACAGTGGACGGTCGAGAGGGAAAAGGGGCTTACACGAGACCTTCAAACAGCACGTCCAAAAATGGGAAAACTATTTTGATGAGCTTAAAACACACTGCTGGATTTGGGGGCAGGAAGGGATGCTGAAAACATTTGTTTTACGGAAGGAGATCCCATTCCATGTCAAGAACTGAAAAAGAAACATGGTGACGTGGGATTGTGTCCAGGCCATTCTGTCCATTCTCACAGGTTTCCAAAACTTTACTGATGCATCATTAGAGACATAAATGAGGAAATTGCTTTCTACCACCCAGCAAATCTGCATTACTTCACATCCTGATCGTGTCAACGTTACAAAATTAAATCTACATTACTGAAAGTTTACTAGATTGACTCCATAATTATCACAAGCTTGGACCGGCTACAATACCTTATTTAGTCCTATAGTTTACTACAAACTGTGAACACTGCTTTTTCATCACAAGTCTGATTTAAACCTTCATCCCTTAAACAGGCTGGATGAAGAAAGATACAGAGAACCAGCGGTCACTGGAAATATAAAGACTCAAAGCCCTGTGGGAAGGTTACCACAAAAACTCATTAATTAGAAATCCTTCGAACAGACTCGGCTAGTTTCCATCCACAGGTCTATACCACAAATAAGTTCACAGCAATAGCCTAACCTACTTTCTCTGGCAGCGAGACAACCAGACATAATCACCCCATATCAATGACAAACAGGTATATTGGCGACTTAAATTTTATGTATTATACTAAAATCACTATCAAGAATAACATGCTTTTCCCAGCAGTGAAAAATGTTATGCTTTTTGAAAATGAAAGCGTTATGGCCTCAGAAATTATGAATGCATTTTATTAGTGCTGCTATAAGTCATCACGTTTTACACCAAGGAAATGGAACGATTTTGCAATTATGCCAAGAAATTTTCTGCAGTGACCTAAATTTCAACCCCACATGAGACATGTTGCCTTTGGTTGTTACGAACAAGCTCTTTTTAGCTCTTGTTTTTAATGGGAAAAGAGCAAATGACCTCTGGGACCGGAACCTTTCCTTCTCCCTGGTGCACACAGGACTTTATCTGCATTATCTGCTCCCCTGAGAAATGGACAAATGTCAGGCTGCATACGCTTAACCAACAACATCCCAACAGCTCGTAAAGGCTGAAGCTAATTTTATGTAGTATTTAGAGAAAAAACACACAAAAGAAAACTGACACTAGGGTCTTGCATCCACTAAACTCATCTAAAATGATTTGTGGAGGGAGTGGCTAATAAAATTAAATCCCATAAAGAGACGTTTATTTTCTCACAAAGTGTCCAAAGGTCCATGATGTGCTAACATGTTGGCAGCAATGTCCTGGGACATTTTATGACGTATTCCACCTCTTTGGGGGACTCTAGACATAGGCACATGTGGACTGTACCTTCGATAATGTTCTGTACGTACCATCAATGAAGCAATACCTAGCATGAAGGAGCAAACAAGCTTAGCTAAACCAAGAAGCTGCATAGATCCTTTGGGAGATTACAGACTATTCTTTCCTTTTAAAACCAAGAGATCTGGCCATGTGACCATCTGCAGCACAACTGTCATCAAAATCAATCAGTGTCTTTACTACATGTCACATCTCGTCCTGCTCTCTTGCCAGTACTCGCCCAGTTATTGGCGTGAACAGAGAGATCAATGAAGATCATTGCCAAGAAAGTGTTTAAAGCAACAATTTGAAAGCACAAAAGTCATTCCTGCCCAAAAAAGAATTCCAGAATAAAGGTAGAACCAAGAATTGCCCAGACCGCATTAATAAAAAGGGTGGCAGCAAACAGCACCTGACGACTCATTCAGGAATTAAAAACCTCTTCATACAGTCGAAAGCGGGAGAAACCAGAGTGGCCCACCCCTGGTCTAAAGAGAAAGCAGCGTGTGAACGGCTCAGGTAAGGAGCACCGAGTCAGGAGGTGGATGACTCGTTCTAGATAACATGAAAACAGAGAAGCAAAAAGAGTGGAAAAAATAGGCAAGTAAAGATGAACCAATATCAATGATTACTGTTTAATTCTACATAAAAAAGCTTTTTGAATAGATGACATAAATCCTTTTTCTTCCAAATGCTGAAGCTGCTACTGTATGATTATTTTTAATACAGGTGCTGGCCAGTAAATTAGAATATCATCAAAAGGTTGAAAATATTTCAGTAATTCCATTCAAAACGTGAAACTTGTACATTATATTCATGCAATGCACACAGACCAATGTATTTCCGATGTTTATTACGTTTAATTTTGATATTTATAGGTGACAACCAATGAAAACATCAAATCTGGTATCTCAGAAAATTAGAATATTCTAAAGGCCAATGAAAAAATGTTTGTTTCTCTAATGTTGGCCAACTGAAAAGAATGAACATGAAAAGAATGTGCATGTATAGCACTCAATACTTAGTCGGGGCTCCTTTTGCCTCAATAACTGCAGTAATGCGGCGTGGCATGGACTCGATCAGTCTGTGGCACTGCTCAGGTGTTATGAGAGCCCAGGTTGCTCTGATAGTCGTCTTCAGCTCCTCTGCATTGTTGGGTCTAGCGTATTGCATCCTCCGCTTCACAATACCCCATAGATTTTCTATGGGGTTAAGGTCAGGCGAGTTTGCTGGCCAATCAAGGACAGGGATACCATGGTCCTTGAACCAGGTGCTGGTGGTTTTGGCACTGTGTGCAGGTGCCAAGTCCTGTTGAAAGGTGAAGTCTGCATCCCCATAAAGTTGGTCAGCAGCAGGAAGCATGAAGTGCTCTAAAACTTCCTGGTAGACGGCTGCATTGACCCTGGACCTCAGGAAACAGAGTGGGCCAACACCGGCAGATGACATGGCACCCCACACCATCACTGACGGTGGAAACTTTACACTGGACCTCATGCAACGTGGATTCTGTGCTTCTCCGCTCTTCCTCCAGACTCTGGGTCCTTGATTTCCAAAGGAAATGCAGAACTTGCTTTCATCAGAAAACATAACTTTGGACCACTCAGCATCAGTCCAGTCCTTTTTGTCCTTGGCCCAGGCGAGACGCTTCTTGCGCTGTTTCTTGTTCAAGAGTGGCTTGACACACGGAATGCGACACCTGAATCCCATGTCTTTCATGAGTCTCCTCGTGGTGGTTCTTGAAGCGCTGACTCCAGCTGCAGTCCACTCTTTGTGGATCTCCCCCACATTTTTGAATGGGTTTGTCGTCACAATTCTCTGCAGGGTGCGGTTATCCCTAGAGCTTGTACACTTTTTTCTACCACATTTTTTCCGTCCCTTCGCCTGTCTGTTAATGTGCTTGGACACAGAGCTCTGCGAACAGCCAGCTTCTTTAGCAATCACCTTTTGTGTCTTGCCCTCCTTGTGCAAGGTGTCAATGATTGTCTTTTGGACAGCTGTTACGTCAGAAGTCTTCCCCATGATTGTGGTGCCTTCAAAACAAGACTGAGGGACCTTTTAAAGGCCTTTGCAGGTGTTTTGAGTAAATCAGCTGATTAGAGTGGCAGCAGGTGTCTTCTATATTCAGCCTTTTCAGAATATTCTAATTTTTTGAGATACCAAATTTGGAGTTTTCATTAGTTGTCACTTATGAATATCAAATTTAAATGTAATGAACATTGGAAATACATTGGTCTGTGTGCATTGCATGAATATAATGTACAAGTTTCACGTTTTGAATGGAATTACTGAAATATTTTCAACCTTTTGATGATATTCTAATTTACTGGCCAGCACCTGTAGTTGTTTCAATGGCCTGATCTAAACCAACCAACTTAATTCAATAGTTTATTAATCCACTCATTTAACTGTATGCATTTTATTATGATTTTAAACTGATCACTATAAAATATATTTGCTAGAATCGCAAATAGAAAAAAAAAGTCAATTATATTCTGCTGATTTGGACGATGACTTAATCAGACTAGTGGAACCAACAGGGTCAGCTGACCTAAAGCAGGAGGCATCACATGCAGTAACCATGACATTCTCAACAGAATGTGTAATTCACTCTTATGACAAAATACTAAACAGGGACAAAGTATTATTCAAATCTATTTAGTTACTTGTATAAACTCAGCAAATGTCTGCTAAACAAGACCACATGCAAAAAAAGCAGGCTGCTTGAACGATTTAGCTTCTGTCCCAGTGAAACATCAGGCGGTATGCCATAGTGACTGAGGCATCTCACACACACTGGTTCTGAGGTGATTACAGAACAAGAACATAGAGATTAGTGAACATGTCTAAAGTATTTCCAAGAATATTGAGATCAGACTATGCCTACATCTCTCAAACAGGAATAGGATGCCATCAAAATGACCATCCCAAAACATTAAACTGAAATTTATAACCACTTATAAATGACTTTGATTTAAATTCCTCTTGTTTTCTTTTTTTGGATTCAAGCTGAAGTAAACAAGGATTTCCTCGAGGATATGAAGTAAACAGTTATTGGTGGGAAAGAAATGAGCTAAGAAGTATCTGGGGATGTGCCCCTTAGGAAAAAAAGCTGTAAAAGCCCAAATTTTGTAGCATGTGCCACCTCGCATTAGCACCGTTCCATCATAAACACATTGATACCTACATTGGGTGGGAGATTAAATCTATTTTTGAGGCATCACAATGCAGAAACAAGGGACCCTGAATCGATTTTAAAAATACAAACTTGTGTTAATGGAAATCAAAAGCAAAATATCGAGAAACATGAGACAGAACTCTAAAAAGAGGAAGTGCAGCACCAGAACAGTTAGCATAGGAAGCACACAGAGGCACAAGTTCTGCCTGTACGAAGTAGGAGTCATTACTGAGGAAATAGTGAACCACATAGTGAACGAAAGAGATGGCCGAGTGAGACCAGTGGTCTCTCTCGCTCTCTCTGAAGGAGCATGCTGCCTGTGTGAGTCTTTAACTCTGTGACACTCTCCCTCTCTGCTGCTTGGTGAACGAGTCAGATTAAAGCTCAAATGCACCATCAGTGTGTCCAAGGATTTACCAGTGCCTGGTTTCCAAGTAACATTTAAATTTGTTTCTAAGAACTCACTATTTTTTCTGTGAGTCAATTTGAAAGGTTTATCAATTTAGACTAATCACAGACAAATAAACTGATGTTTTTAATCATGAATGAGATTATAAACAAAAAAATTCTAACACAGGCTTGCTGGCGACAAAGCTGCCCGTTTCTACAAGTCTGAAAAACATTAGAGAGAGACGTTCTATAAATAACTAAATAAATCTGTGAGACAATTTTCCCTAAGGCTTTATACAAGGTCCTGTTACCACATCAGTCCATTCACCCTGCAATCCTTCTGAGAACTAACCGGCTGATGTACAAGCAAGAAAATCATCATTAACTTCTGCCAAAAGTAATAGTATAAAAAACTTCATGGGTCATTCTAATTTTCTCTTGCAGGTGGTTTTAACACTGTACGTCTGCATGTAATAATGCTTGTGCAGATTCTTACATTCCCTATGCAATCATTTTAAAATGATGGCTGGTAAATGCAAAGTTAAAATGATGGCTGGTAAATGCAAAGTTAAAATGATGGCTGGTAAATGCAAAGTTAAAATGATGGCTGGTAAATGCAAAGTTAAAATGATGGCTGGTAAATGCAAAGTCATTTCTGATGTGCAACCTGTAATTGTGAGTGACACAGAGGAATTCATTAATGTCAACTACTGTTTCCACTGGAACTCATAAAAGCCATCTAGTAATATGTTTAAAAAGACAAGTAAAGGGAGATAAGTAATGTCAGGAGCCTAAAATATTACATCCATACTTCTACATAGTTTTATGATAACATGTTTTTACATTTTGTCGTTCCTACCCATTGTTATGCTTAAAGACATCGGATTATCTAGAATAGTCACCAGACTTGAGTGCATTTCAGCCATTCACTTTCTGTAATCAACTAGAAAAAACTGGAAAAGGGCCAAACATGTAGATCTGGCGCGTCAGTGACCCCGGGGGGGGGAGGAGTGGGGCGGGGTGGGTGGGGGCGGGGATCATGGGAGCAAGAAAATGTTAGTTTTGAATTTATTTGAAAGACAAACATTAATATACATGAAAACAATCCTTTCAAAGAGGATAAAAAGTATTTGGTTAAAACAAAAAACAACACAAACAGGGAAAAGCAGACCAGTGACGCAAAAGCCTTAAACATATGTGGCCTTGGTCTTGAGGTTAGCCAAGAAAAGTTAACAAATGATCTTGTGCTAGCTGCTCTTTCTGGTCTGTACTAACCTTACTCAGAAATTCTCAAAGAAAAAAAATATGTGTTTAGCTCATGTTTAAAATGACTGAAAGATCTAATAAAACTGTGGACAAAGTCAACCAAATAATACATCTTACCTGCCACTTCCACGATGTCTCCTGGGACAATGTCCCTGGCCTTGATTCTCTGGACGCTCTTCCTGTCCTGGCGGTATACCTTCCCCATCTCTGGCTCATATTCCTTTAGAGCTTCAATGGCATTTTCTGCATTACGCTCCTTCACAGTAGAAGTGTGGGAAGTGTCAAAAACATTCAACACTTTACAAGATCAGTTTTTTTTAAAGAATCTTTGTAAACAATTTCTGTGAATAATATTCTATGGAATAATATTAGTGTAGAACTATTTATAGTTTCTTTAACAGCTGAGCGAAAGGTCATTTTTAAAAGATGTGGTTCACTAAAAAAAAACAACAACATTTTTCAAAGATTATTTCTGGTTCTAATCAGTCACTCTGCTTTTTCATGCAGGCTGAACATGAAAATAGTCTCCTTCACCTATCTCCCGCTTTAGTTTCTGATAGAAAATAGACTAAAAATCTAGGATTTAAAAAGCCTGACAGATCTACATCACACTGTCACTTAACATTCACGGACTCACCGATCTTGGCTCACAACAGGGAAGTATGTTGTTTTAGCATTCAGGAAACGTCTATGCTAGTGGAGACTAATCTGTGGTGGAGTTGCAAATGCCAACTCCACCAAACAGTAGAAGCTCCTCTAAGCTTGTGTTATTTGTAGATAAACCATCCATGTCAGACAGCAAATGGACTCTGAGGTTAAGTTGCATTGCTGTAAACCAATCAGAGGCAAGATGCCCAAATATCAGGAAATAAGACTGAAGCGTCCAGGGTCACTGCAACCCTCCAACCCTAAATGCCCCCCCCCCCCCCCCCCCCCCAATCAACACTGAGGTGACATGCGCTGCTTCATCGTGGCTGCAGGAGCTGAAGCTGGGATAGTCCCAACCTACAACCCCTCTTTTTTTACCTACCACCCCTCCTAGTGGACACTTATGTTGTGATGTCTGAAGTCTGTTGCATATCTCTGTCTGAGGTGGTTTGTTTCTGCAGAGCAAAGCTGCTCTCCTGCTGGAGAGTAGCTCTGAAGTGCCTCATTTTTGCCCTCCACCTGAACCAATCCTCATGTTACCCTCTTATCTCTATTAAGGTAGCGCGACTCAGGGTTGCGAATGACCACAGTCACCTATACTTGTCATGTGTCTTGCCCATGAATGTCTGATCTCTGAATTGTGTGTACTGAAACTCTAATTTCCCTCTGGGATTAATAAAGTATCTTTGATTTGATTTGAAATCCTGGCGTGGTGCCAAAATCTGCTGCGTTGTGGAGTTGCTAATGCTATTAGTTAGCTTCTACTAACCGAAATGTTCTCTGCCGTTTCCTGGACACTAAACTAATAGCAGCCTTCATTTCACCATCCTTTTTCTATCAGAAGCGAATGCAGGACATAGGTGTAGGAGACTATGGTCATGTTCAGCCTGCATCAAAAACTCAGTGAATCACAATGTTTTTTCACTGAACTACACTTTTAAGTGGATCATTAACCACGGATGTATATATTCACTTATTCAATAAAAACTGAAAGGATTTTAAACCTACAACAGAATTCTCACTTGATTTTCTGCAAATGTTTCCTTCTAGCCTGCTTTAATTGACAGCAGGTTTTCCAGAGATCAGAGCGTTTCAGAGGCAGGTCCCAGCCTGGCTATTAGTCTTGAGTAGACAGGTAAACACTGAGAATTCACTCCAAGTAAATTACAGCATTTGTGAAGGAGAACTACTGGGACTTAAAATGTAAATAACAGCCTCTTCTCTGGGTCATGCACACCAGGTTTGTTTGCACAAATTAAGGAAAACTATTGGTCAACACTTCCCCATTTACTCAATTCCTAACTGGACAGTCATCACACATGAATTTAAAACACACATCCTTTTGATCCCAGCATACTGTAACAGTCTGCATAATCTCAGGCTTGTTCTGATGATTTAACTAAGTAATTACCTATTTTGACCTTAGACTCAGTTTCATCTTTCAATTTAAATAATTGGTGCTACACAGGTAATTAACAATTTTCAGTGTGTGATGTACATCTCAAATGTTTTAGCTACATATTCTGTTACTGAGACTAGAAAATACCAAATCTGCAATGAGGGACAAGTGACAGGCCAAGTTTGTAGGTCATTGGACAAGACAGTGATAATGAGAAATTTACATCATGTTAAAGTACTTTTTAAAATGTCGTCCATTTACCTGCCAGACTCCTACAATAGCATTTGCTATGAGAATAAGCAATATAACAAAAGGTTCCACGAAGGCTGTGACAGTCTCTTCTCCCTCTTCAAACCAGGCCAGCACCTGCACATGAAACAAAAAGAAAACACAAACTAATTATGAAGCAAATATAAGATTCAAGGGCCAAACAACCATCTGTGTTTGGGTAAGGCTAGAGACAACTTCCAAAAGAACCAAAAATAGTTTTAATGTACATGTAGTTCAAAGTCAGTTTGGTGAAATGCTTAAACACCTGTGACAACTTAGTGATATTGTGTAATAAATAAGTAATGAATAAAAACACAGCAGCATACCACAGTTTAATGAGATCACCTGAGATATAAAGGCTTTTTTCAGGTGATGCAACAGATTCAATTACCATTGAGTTTTCCATTAGTGAAATAAACCAGTCCAAAGTTAATGTTATAAAAACATTGTTAGTTAAAGCTATTGTCATAAATTAAATTAGAACGCAGGTCTTTGAATCTGAACATAAAACTGAGCTGGACTCCATTTGAAATAACCAATAATGGCTTTACATGAATATTGTGTGGTTTATAATTTAAATATTGTATGCTACCCTATACACTGCAACATTAAAGGTATAGCAATCAATGTTTTTCTTTCGGGTGGATCACGTCAATCATTGGTCCGCAAAAGCGTCAATTTCTGGTGAAGCCAATCCTGGGTTAGTTTTCACTTCCTGCGCATGCGTACTCTGTGCACCCCCGCATTCTCAAGGAAATCAGGAGGAGGCTAATGCCATCCAGCCCGCTCCCTGAATTTAGCCTGGCAAGCCAGACTAAATAAATGTATTATTTAAACTTTGCAAAGCAAGAATTTGGTCTAGTTCACTAGGCTACACAGATGCCGCTGTTGCCGGTTTTCTGCTCGAGAGATAAGCTAACGTTCTGCATGCTATTTTAGAGCCTCGTATTGCACATTACGGCCAGCAGCTCCTTGCAAACAGGCACTGGGAGAGTGTTGTACAACGTGGAGAGCGCGGTTCTTTCCTGAAATTCAGAAACATCGATTGCTATACCTTTAAATTATCTTGTGCCATATAGGAAGTACATTAAAGTGGGATGCTGGGGTTGATTTGCAGTGTTTATGGTTTTTGTCTGACCCAAAGAAACACATAAAGACACAGCGGGGAGCCTTGCCAACACCATCATTGGTGGTGATGGCAGGTGATCCACCAGATATCAACATTGGTCTAAGGTACAAGAACCCCAACAGTTTATTTTATGTCACCTTGTATCAAAAACTCACTCAGCTATAATGAGCCTTCATTCAGGAACTATATGTGCCAGTAACACACTGAATTACGATCAGGGATCCATCTTTTTAATGGTAATATATATTTGAACAACATATACATGAAATCAAGACTTCTTTTTTTCTGTTGCCAGTGGCACACAACTGGGCCAAGTGTGTTAGGAAAAAACCTGCAGGAACAGTTTTCTCCTTTTATAGAATCTGTGCCAACGGCAGAGTGTGTCAAATCAGAAGCCAAAACAATCCCACTCTTGTCTTACAGTAACCTAGTTAGGGAAAAACAAAATCAAACTTAATTATCTGTCAATTACTCAATGAAATCTATGTCTAAATATAAACACTTGTCAACTATTTCTATACAACTTTTCAGTAAGAATGCAACAATAAAGTAAATATCGGAGTCTGCATGTGTGGTGAAGTTGAAAGATTTATAGATTTTGTGAGCATAGCTGACTGTTATCACTATTCCTTGATGAGTGATGATATTCTGAGCTAGCAGCCAATCCTAAAGCAGAAAACTGCTCTGTGAAAGTGAACTGAGCACAGTTTCAAACATACACTATGCTGAGCACTGCTGCCTTCTGAATTCAAGTACAAAGATGTCCTACATTGTGTGAGTTCACACCGTTGTGTTGAATGTACAACAGCACAAATACATGACCTTTACAGAACTGCAGAAACGTGGTCATTACAGAATAACAGCATGTTAACAACACCAATCATTAAGGAGTGACATTTGTTTTTTGTTGCTTTTGTTCTTTAACAGCCAGACACTAAATAAGCTTCTTATGCCAACAAGCTCCAGAATCAAAAAAATTGTTGAGATGATATTGAGCACGACTTATTTAGCATCATCAAGGTCACAGCAGCAGTGCTGTTCAGAAGTAGTACTGAGTTTCACTATGTATAGATTTTTGTTTCAGCTGCTGTTTTTCCACTCTAACAGTTACTTTTTACATAGGATTGCAACAAGTTTGGCACTGATGACACAGGGGTGGGATTAGAAGATGTCAACCCTCACATCACCACTGCCTTCATGGCTTCCAATCAGCCAGCAAAAACAGCCAATCACATCACCACAAGTAAAGAATCTGACCCAGAAAAGAAAAGAAGGAAAGAGGGAAGCTGGGATAACAGAAAGGAAAGGTCAGTCTGAACCTCAGGCTATTCCTATACCCAACCTACTTCTGGCTAATGTCCAGCTACAATAGAGCAGAGAAATCTGAACTAGCTTTGAGGTGCAAAAACATGAAACCTTTACTCTCCACTTCTCTGCATAGTCCCATCTCACACACAAGTGGATGTGCCAATCGTACTCCAAGCTGACAAAGCACACACTTCTTGTAGACCAAGAAGAAGTGTTTGTATTAGTGGAAGCTTAGTGCTGAAATGCAGTCAAGGAGAATAAATGACATTTATTGGATGACAGGTTTTTGATGTTGGGTTGTCAACCATGTCATTTTGCAAGAAATCCTCAGTGTGTTTGCTGTTCATTACATTCTGCCTGGTGCAAATGACAGAAAGAACAGAATTTCTTTGACAAGCCATATAACAAAACAAGCACGAGGTATCAAATCCACTGAACTGATTTAAGGAAATATTCACACATATTTTCACATCTTCAAAAGAAAGACGTGTTGTGGAAGGGTCTGGAAAAGTAATTTGTTGTCTTTATTTTAACTCATTCACTGCCATTGACGACTAAAGTCAATGTGGGGCAGCAGTAGCTCAGGTGGTAGAGCGGGTTGCCTCATGATCGGAGGGTCATGGGTCTGATTCCAGCTCCCGCCAGGGGTATCCTGCTGTTGTGTGCTTGGGCGAGACACTTCACCCAACTTGCCTGTGTTAGTGGTGGTCAGAGGGGCCGACGGCGCCAAATGGCAGCCTCGCCTCTGTCAGACCTCCCCAGGGCGGCTGTGGCTACAAGTAGCTTAACATCACTAGCAGTGTGTGAATGTGAGAGTGTGTGAAAGCGTCTTTGGGTGTCTAGAAAAGCTGGTATATAACTTCAATGCATTATTATTATTATTAAAGTCGTCATTTTAAATCCAACCGTTCACTGCCAACGACGACTTAAGTCGTCATTTGCATCTTTTTTTACTGTGTGGGCATCGGAACGAGCCCCCGCACCGTGAGAACAAACACCTCAGCTCTAAAGCCGATCTTCAACCGCATACGTCACACGTCACGTGATCAGGAAGCAGAAAATCCATGCATTAGGAGATCGTTTTGGGCCGCTGCTGTAAAAAAACGTGAGGTGCGAACTGGAAAAGCTTCTGCCGATCACAATTCAACAACGGATTATGAAAGAACAGAAAACGCTCGAAATGCGTGGATTCTTCCTGATGTAAGAGGTGAGTTTCCGCTTTGTTTTGGCGTCGACATCATCCTAGCGCGCAATGTTCTGTGACTCCTAAAAAAACAGTAAAACCAGTGAGAAATGCTGGCAGCAAAGGGCTTTACCGATCAGAATGGCCTGTGTTTGTATAGCAGCTTCTAAGGGTTCTACAACCCCCCAAGGCGCTTCACAACACAATCAGTCATTCACATGCTGGTGGGGATGAGCTACAATGCAGCCACAGCGGCCCTGGGGCGCATTGACAGAGGCAATGCCGCCGAAAACTGGTGACACCGGTCCCTCTAACCACCACCAGCAGGCAAAGTGGGTCAAGTGTCTTGCCCAAGGACACAACAGCAGCATTCTCTGGTCGGAGCCACGATCAAACTTGCAACCTTCCACTTACTAGACAGCCTGCTCTACCTCCTGAGCTACTGCTGTCCCTATAAATATGTACCAGATCTCTAACTTACTTATTAAAAAATTGCCATTAATTGGTTTCGTCATGGCAACAGCCTTTACTTAAAAAAGGGGTTGGTGATATTACTGCCATGCATACGATGGAAAAAAAAACTGTGCTATAAACTATTTTTAGACACAGCACTGGTGCAACATATTTTCAAGTTACCTTTTCCCCCTTTATTGAACAAATGTAAGTTACAAAGAGGAAGATGACTTTTACTGGCACATAATATGCTAAACAAGGTGCTGTGAAGGAAAACTGAGAAACCAGCAAAGGCAGAAACAGTTCAAAGTTTGGGATCTAAAGTGTAACTACGGGCACATTGGCTAATGCTAGCGAGTAGCAGGCTCACGAGCAAGCGGGGTCAGAAATAACATGATGGGTGTGAATCTAAGAATATCTCAACTCTACAAGCGGAAGAAAAGACCCCATCATCCTGTTTATTCTGCTGTTTGCAGTGCTATGGAGTTAGCAATAATCCGCTTTGAGTTGTGTTTGAAGATTGACGCATTTGTGAATTACATGCGACAGTGGCTTGCCATAAGCAGTGTTAGAGCAGAACCACAGCTGTCATGTTGCTGCTTTGACTCTGTTCTGCCAACACCTCTGCAGTATTATGGCAAACCGCTGTAGCATGTATTTCATAAAAGTGTCAATCTTCAAACATAATTTAAAGCAGATTATTGCTAACCCGTACATAATAGATATGTCACCATTACATTTTTAGCAGTATAAATTAAATGCTATTAGCATTTCCAGTAGCTACCACTGAACATGTTAATGGAATGCTGACGACTGTCAGATCTATGTCCCTCTAAAGAAAAAAGGCAGAAACCTCATACAGCCATTACTACAGTGTCTTGACGACATAAAGGCTTGGATGTCTGTGAATTTTTTAAAATTCAATGATAAAAAGACTGAGGTGATGATTTTTGGTAGTCCTACTGAGACACCCAATGTGTTTGTAGATTCCTTGGCCCAGTTTGTTAAACCAACTGTCACCAACTTGGGGGTCAAAGTGGACTGTGATCTGAAGTTTGAACATCAGATTAAGGCGGTGGTAAAATCTGGCTTCTTTCACCTCAGGCAGCTGGCAAAAATAAAGCCAATTCTTTCACGGCAGCACTTTGAGACAGTGATCCACGCCTTTGTAACCACTCGGCTGGATTACTGTAACGCACTCTACATTGGGGTCAGTGCATCATGTATTAGTCAGCTACAGAGAGTGCAAAATGCCGCAGCTCGTCTTTTAACTGGCACTTGAAAGTTTGAGCACATTTCCCCTGTTTTAGCTTCACTTCACTGGCTGCCCATTTCTTTTAGGATTCATTTTAAAATTCTTTTATTTGCTTTTAAAGGTCTTCATGGCCTTGCCCCCTCTTATCTCTCTGATCTGATACAGCCTTACACTCCCTCCCGCTCTCTCAGGTCTGCTGATCAGCTGCTCCTGATTGTACCCAGGACTGAGCGTAAATTTAGAGGAGATCGTGCTTTTGCTGTTGCAGCTCCAAAACTGTGGAACGAACTTCCTTTAGAGATAAGACAGGCCAGTTCCTTATCTGCTTTTAAGGCACTCCTGAAAACACACCTCTTTACCCTGGCTTTTAATACCTTGTGAGATGTTGGTTTCTATTTTTTATTTTATTTTAGCTGTTTTAGGTGATTCAAATGCGGTTTTATCAAGTTTTATCAAGTTTTTATTTTTAATATAGGGCTAGTTTAATTTTATGTATCATGTGTTTTATTTATCTTTGCTGTTTTCTTTCTAGTCAATTGTTTTAATGTACTTTCTGTACAGCACTTTGTTCCTGTGCTGGGTCTTGTAAAGTGCTTTATAAATAAACTGGATTGGATTGGATTGGAATACATGAAATTCAACTGATTAGATATGTTCTTTTGACTAAGATGAGTGATATTAATACAAACCTAAAATGAAATGTAGATCTTTTTTTCCATAAAATATCTATTAACTATAAATATCAGATGGGAAACAGGGAAATAGACAACACCAATTTAATACATATTAAAGAGTCTTTTATAACAAGAGTCTGACATTTCAGCTTCATAATTTAGTTGTTTAATTTCATATTTTTTGCAGTAGACCACAGTCTTGTTTCACTTGAAACATTGTCAAATTGAATGTTCTATTAATCAGAAGATTCAATAGAATATTCAAATAGTAAAATATCCAATAGCTGCAGTCCTAATTTAAACCTTTAACAGAACAGAAAACAAACCATGTGAACTAGAAGAAACCAAAACACAACCTGCACCAAACCAAGGTACGTCTGAGAAGGGAAAAGTTTATTAACACGGTGGTGCCTGAACAAGTTCACTTAACGATGATTCGTGAACTTATTTTTTTTTTGTGAACGTAAACCAAATTCGCACGTATTTTGCCTGATGAATATTAAAGTGAGCTCTCATGGCGTGTGGGAACGGGTTTATGAACGGTGTTCTCTCACAGTTTGAGAGCTCCAGATCTCCACAGAGCTAAGGCCTTAGCTAAAACATCCTGTTAACCATATGGTTCATAAAAAGTAGACCAAGAAAATGCGACTATCATACACTGTAGATATGAGGTATTAGAGTGGTGTCACTAATTAGATTAAAAGAAAATGTTCTTTTCGAAATTACACTGACAAGAATGTCTGAAGATATTTCAGAATCAGCTTTATTGTAGAGTACGTGAGTGAGACTCACGCTACCAGGAATCTGCTTTGGTGGTTGTTATTGGATTTTAATTACATGCGCTACTGGTGTTTGTCAGTGTGTTTAATTACAAGAACTACTTTTGGTCTTCAGAGATTCTAAGAAATTTTTTTATGTTGGCGCTACAACATTTTGTTCTGTCCTACCAAACCGAAGGCCTTCGTAGCACCAGTGCTATAAGCTAAAAATGTTAACGTACAGCTCTGTATTAGAGCTGCATCTATAATGTTTAATAATTCAGTATTGTGTTGCATAATAAAGTATGGATCTAGTAGTCCAACTTTGTCCTCAACACCTAAAATACTAAGCTGTGGGTAAAAGAGGCAGACATTTGCAGTCAAGGACTTATTTTTCCACTAGAAAAATCTGTCTGAGTGACTTATCTCTGTCACACATAAAAAGAAAGTATGCAACCTGATTTGATGCAAGAGCAGGGGTTCAGATATGCACCACTGAACCAGTTTCACCAATTCTTTTAAGTGTGCACTCTGTCCTGAGGTTGTCTAGACATTATGGTGGAAAAACGAAAGTTCAGACAATGCCCAAATGCCCCCCCCCCCCCCATTAACAAGTAAGAACTGCTAATATTTATAATCATGCTATGCACAATAAACTGTCACGGTCGGGCACACGGACTGAACAGATATTGAATTAAAAAAAGAAATCCAAAGACAAACTTTGACATACCTTGACAAAGTCTAAAAGAACTATTCATCAAGACTACTCTAAAGAATTATGGGTCTTGTTCCCTGAGGCAAAATACAAAGAAATGAGTGATGACCCAAGACTTTTCCACAGAATTTTACTCATTAGTACTAGTTCATATGTCAAACCTGTTGTCTAGCACAACTGTAAAAGACAACCATGCATGATTGCACTTTAAGACAAAAGTGTTTACGTTGATCCATACTGACAGAATGAGATGCTTCCACAGTCAGTGAACTTGCGTATACTTACAAAAGATATGCAGGCAGCAAGTAAAAGGATCCTCACAAGCAAATCTTCAAACTGTTCAACGACCAGTTCCCACAAGGATTTTCCTGGAAAAGAGGATTCGGGACAGCAAATGTATATTATTTCCAAGAAATTATTACATATTCAAGTGAAATCTTAAAAGAGTACGTGGTGTGCTCACCCTCCTCTGCTGGCAACTCTGAAGATTATCCCATCAGACCGCAGGAAGAAACGAGAGAGAAAACAAGAGATGGAAAGGCAATTACTTAAATGTTATTACTTGTTGAGCATCGAGTAGCTGTGGTGGTGGTACTCTGGAGTTGTTTATTAATTCAGTCCAGTAAATGATGCTTTGCCGTATTTCAACATCACGCTGTGACGTCACCAGTTTCCTTTTTTTCTTCCTTTCGGCTTGCCGTCGCACTTTCAACTGCTATGGGCCAGACGTGAACCGGTACATTAGCTTCTTGTTTTATAATGAAACACACTGAACCAGCTCCTTACCGTTTGGGCCATATCGTTCTCGTTGTTTCTTCACTTCCTCCGAACTCAAACCGGTGCTTTCATTTACGTTAAAAAAGCTGAAAACTTCTTCAACCGTCTTGGTGTGCGCGTTGTCCATGGTGACTCGAGGACACCACTTGTTCCGCTGGTTCCAACCTCAACCAGTCACGGTCTTTTCGCCCACCGGTGTTCGCGGGTGGTTCCTAACAAGTATTTAAAGAGGGTTGTAAGATTAAACAACCACTCAGCTGACAGGTGTACGGCTAGTAGCTGTCTGTACTTGAGAACAGCGTGGAACGCAGGTGTAACGGTCAGAGTGGACGAATTAGCGGCTCCGGTGCTAACGAGTTAGCTAGCGGGCTAAAGGCTCTGGTGGAACTGGCCGGCTTGTCCTCCGCTAGTCTCCTCGTGAGAGATTCGACAACAAATTCATATCAGCGCCGAATCAGTTTAATCTCGTTACTCACGTACTCCTACTTTTAAATCAGCTAATCCGTTCAAATGGAGAATCTAAACATGTGGTTAAGTTGCAGCTCGGCTCCTTTCGCCCGCTCCGTCGGTGTGTTGCGGAATCACTAGGGTTGCGTTCGGGTTCGGCACCAATCGCGTCTCTTCGTTGAATGCGGTGTTCAGTGTCCGCATGTGGAATCTGCTCATTGGTTGACGGAACCGGAAGTGCTACTTTCTCTCCACACGATTGAGTTGCTGTTGCAAAATCATTTAACCACCTGAACACTTTGTGAAATAGGGCTATTAGTCCTAGTCAACATTAATTGATTATTCTCAGAGTTTAAATGAACTTTTTCCCACTAGTTTATTTATAGAGCTGGGACATTTGTCAGGAAAATTGTTTAGGGTTCGAGTTATTTTCAAAATACCTAACTTGGTATGCATTGCTGATATTAGCAAGTCAGTTCCTACTATATTTGAAAACAATATTTGTATAGAATATTAAAGAATTTAATTATAAAAATTTCAAGATCTTAAATATTATAAAATATTTAGAAATAATTGAAAAGACCACAAGAAGGCACAGGCAAATAAAGATTTTCATGACCACCCACTTTAGTTTGCTGGGTAATTAAAACATTAATTTTAACATTTTTAATTTAACATTCAAGCTTATTATGACAGCTTTAACTTTTTGTGACACTAAATTTTGAATGTTGTATATCTTTTCAAATTGATGGCCATCTTATGTGTAGGTCAGCTTTTACTTGCTTTTATTCATTATGACAATTTATTTTCATTTCACAACCATTTTAACTTCATTATGGATTGTCTGGTGATATAGTATGTACCTTTTTTTTCCTTACATTATAATGATCAGGATTTGTTTCATATACTTAATACATATATTTTATGTTAGAGTGAATTATGTTAAAATTATACTTTTATATTGTAAGTACTATAAGTCAATCAGGGCATTAAAGGGGTGTCCTTTTCACTTTCATTATATACTAATAGTATTTTTAGAGGTGTCTGCTAATAATCCCAGTCTCTGTCAGACTGTTAGAGCGAGATAGTGATATTACACCCTCGCCTCAATCGTTTGTTCCCTATCTTCACATCGTCAGAATGCCGTTATCTGTCACTGAAGCCCTATGAATTGTCTCTGTAAAGAAACAAAACTGTTATCTTGGGCAGTTTGAAAGAGAATCCTTTAATCTGTTCACATCAAAATTCCCAAATAAGTTCAGACAGCGCCTGCAGTATCTGGTTTGGAGGCTGCAGGCTGTCGACTACCCGAAAGACAGCTTATTTTCAGATACTGGCATTACTGTGCTTTGTCACAGAGAACTCGATTGATAAGGAAAACCAAATCTGTGCAGTTCTGCTTCTCAGATCATAATCTGTCAATCAGCTGTTTGGATGCCTGAAGGGCAAACGGAGAAGAAAGTTGTTGTAATTGCACTCCCCTGGGTAACAGCTCAGTCTGGTTTCAGATCAATGAACAAAAGACAGAAAATGTATAGATTTAGTGTTGAGAGACATTTATCATTGGCTTGTTGTTTGTGACACGATTTAATCAGCTGCCCCAGTTCAACAAGTTAATGAGGAAACATCGATCTGGTTTGACAAGAAACACTTAATTAAAACAAAAGTGACTGTTTCCCCCCCATGACATTTGGACCATAACAGAATCCTGCATTTACATGATTTGTCATGCTTGTTTTGAATTATTGCAACATGTAACTATTTACTGCCAAATCCCATGGAAATTTAGCTTTTCAGCTTTTTCTTAATAGTCAAATCATGAAGGATCCCTGGTTCAGCACCAGTGTATTTAAGGTTTCAACAACCAAATATGGCTATGTTTAGCATTTCAGCACAAAACTCGTTGATCACCTTATAAGGTGGTATGGAAAGGTGAAATCTTTGAAGAAGATCCCAGGATGAGACAGTTTATAGAAAATAGTTTGGCTTCTTGGCAACCAGTAACTGTCCTTGAAAAAGAAACGGACACCTCACAGCCGTATGGAGGCATCTATTTTCTCTGCTCACAAAATTTGATTTACATAGATATTATTAATGCATTAGATATATGACGCATAGCACATTATGAGACAAAGCTACTGTGAGTCAGATGACAAATACATCCTTCTGCTGAGAATATATTAAAAAAATCATGTGAAATTAGGAGTTAAATGAGCAAAGGGGATCTTCATAAATCTAAAATGTGTACAAAAATATAAGTTAATTACATTTATTTGGCTCTTTTTGAATACTTTTGGCTAGAAGCCCAAGAGGCTAGATGACTACATCGGACGTCAATGGAAGCAGCTTGTAAAAAAAAAAAAAAAAAAAAAAAAAAAAAAAAACCAGTTTCTTTCTGAAGAATGCACCAAAAGTACATCTTCCAGCAGCCACTCTCAATGGAAATATGCTGCCCTCAAGTGGACAGAAATACTACTACATGATGCGCCTTCTGAATTTGCAGTAGAATAAAAACGATTAATGATTTGTTTACCTTAAGGACTGTCTACGATCTAGAACTAAACCAAGTTTGACTCATACCTATGTAGTTATCTTCAAAGCTGAAACTACCCAACTGATCCAGGACAAATTAAAAGTTTTATTTGAAAACTTACAAATGAAATATTTCCTTGTTTGTCAGGTTATGAGAATGGGGATTCTTTATTGTCGAATTTACTGATCTATACTAAATAATCACACAAGCAAGCAAATGAAATTTGTATTTCAAAACTTTAGTAAAAAAAAATTCTTCTACAAGGTGAAGAAATTTTAGAGGAACTATTCTTGCAGTTTCAAAATGTTACCAGCAGAGGGGACTGACCCAAATAAAGGAGCGTCTTGATTGACATCCTTGGTTTTTAGGTTTTACTATTTATTTTAACAATTTTTATCAAATGCTTCACCTAATGAACTCAGTAGTATTTGAATTCCATATTGTTTTGTCTGCATTCAAAAGGTATGAAGAGCCTTTTTAACTCACTGTAAAGGTTGTAAATGACTAAACACAAATTATATCACAAAATAGAACGAAAAGCTTTTACAACAAGATATAAAACAATAGCAAATTTGGTTTATTCCAAACAGATAAGTAACTAATGCAGAGTATTGGGTAACTTTAACTAAATGAAAAACAATTACTATAATTGTAATGTTCAAAGGCTGTGTAAAATTTCTAAGAAAATTTAAAATATATCAGATCAATGAACTATCCCTTAGCCATTTAATACAATTCTGAATAATAATAAAATAATAATAATAATAATAATAATAATAATAATAATAATAATAATGAAAAAATACTCTTTAGCAGGACCATACATAACAACACTATTATGAGGCCATAAGTTGTGTTTTTATAGTTTTATATATTTTATATAAACTAAAACGTTTGTTATGTTTGTTTATTTTTAATTGATATTGTGGGAACAAAACAAACATTGAAAAACAAAATTGACAAAAAACTACAGTGATGTCAGCAGAAACGTGAACAGCTCGAATCTCGCGAGATAATAGTCAGAGGTCAAAGTTGACATTACCATGTGTGAATGAATTCAGTCTGCTGTGGAACGTTTAGCTTCAGAAACCCTCCGTTTTTGATTGTATTCGTTGAAGTTTACAACTGTAGTTATTAAAATAAGTTTCTGCACTTCGGTTTAAAGAAAAATAGCGCCGAACTCTTTCGCTGATGGAGCACTTTGCATTTTGTAGCTGCTATTGTTTAGCTCGACATGTTTAAAATCCGACCACTGTTAAACACCTTCGTGAACTACAGACAGACTCTGAGGAGAAACGGTAAGCTAACAAACAAGGTTTACTGTTCATTCCACATTGTTTATATTTGTGCTTAGAAATGTGTAAAAATGTATCAAACATGTTTTCACATCAAAACGCTACTGAAACACTTCTCCTCGCAGGATGTGCTGTTAAGTTTTTGTCCACAATGAGTGACGAGTCCACGGATCAGCAGACAGAAAAGCTGCTGAAAAGGCCAAACGAGGAGAACGAGGAGTCTGAGAGGGTTAACAAGAAAGTAAAAACCGATGGAGAAAACACGGACGATGACAAGAAATACCCCAAAAAGAAAGTGGTTCTCCTTCTGACATATTCTGGGAAGGGATACTATGGCATGCAGGTACATTCCCTGAATTTGTGCTCTTTTTCTTTATGTCTTTATATGTTTTAATACATTTACATTGATAAATGGCATTTGTCTTTTAGAGGAACACTGGAAACTCCAAGTTTAAGACCATTGAAGACGATCTGGTCACTGCTCTCGTTAAATCTGGATGCATTCCCGAAGACCACGGCGACGACATGAAAAAGATGTCTTTCCAAAGATGTGCCAGGACAGATAAAGTTTGTTTTTTTAATCATGTGTCTGCACATTTCATATTGACGAAACCATCAAACAAGGACAAAACAATCAATGTTCTCTGTGTATGATGCATTATTGTTTTTCATGACAAAGGGTATTTCTGTCTTCTCTACAATTGCCTAGGGTGTTTCTGCTGCTGGCCAAGTAGTTTCTCTGAAGCTGCGGTTAGTTGAGAACATAAAGGAAAGAATCAATGAACATCTGCCCCCACAGATCAGGGTACTTGGTACGACCCTAGTTTATAAAAGCTCTAAAATGTGTTGATATTTTAGATAACAAGGCTAAGACTATGATGTGTGTTTACAGGACTTAAACGGGTGACCCAGGGATTCAACTCCAAAAATAGCTGTGATGCTCGAACATACTGCTACATGCTTCCGACAGTGGCCTTTTCCTCAAAGGATTACAACACTGGGAATAGCGCTGCCTTCCGTCTGGACCCAGAGACACTTAAGAGGGTGAACTGTCTTTTTGCCTTCTACAAAGGCACTCATAACTTTCATAACTTCACCTCCCAGAAGGCTCCAAATGACCCCAGCGCCCGTCGATACATCATAGAGATGTCCTGTGGGGAGCCCTTTATCCGCAGTGATAATGAGTTTGCAGTGATCACTGTACGAGGCCAGAGCTTCATGCTGCATCAGATTCGCAAGATGATTGGCCTGGTCATTGCAGTCATCAAGGGCTATGCAAAAGAAGAGATAATAGAACGAAGCTGGGGACAGGAGAAAGTGGATGTTCCCAAAGCTCCTGGACTCGGGCTGGTTCTAGAAAGAGTTCATTTTGACAGGTACAACAAACGCTTCGGAGGGGACGGTCTGCACGAGCGGCTGGAGTGGGATCATGAGGAAGAGGCCATCAAGGCCTTCAAAGAGGCTCACATTTACCCCACTATTGTTGAGACAGAGTGTCAGGAGGGCTCCTTGGTCAACTGGATGTCAACTCTTCCCATCCATGACTTTGAAGCATCAGCTGCTGAAGCGCGAGACAATAAGAGTCAAAAGCAGGTATCTGGAAATTCAGATTTATCAGAAATGCAGATGTACAACATAAAAAAATCTGTTTGGTTGCATATTATAATTTTCTTTTTTGCTCCCTTTTTTCCCTCAGGAAAATGCAGATGAAGGGAACAACTCCGATTAGGTCAGCCCTTTTGCAGCAAGATGCGTTTTGTTGGATGCAATTCTATTTTAAGTTCTGTATAACTGAGGTATTTTAATTTAAGAAAAGAACATCACTCAAATGCAACATATATTAACATAATAAAGTCCTCTCAGTTCTTTGTGACAACCTGTCTTCTTGTGATGATTTCACACTGAAGTAATCCCACTTGCCTGGTTATGATGGTACTGCATCATCTTTTGTAATAATTGGATCTCAATTAGTAATAAACAGTGTTGGTAGCCTAAAATATCAGTTATGTATGTTTTAACACTGCTGTCAGATATTTCTACATATTTATTTTTTATTTAACCAGGAAGGTCCCATTGAGATTAAAATCCTCCTGGCAGCAAAAGTAAAAAAAAAAATTAGCTCCATAGATATGTTATGTACAAAATTACTGGAGGCAGTTTCAACTCAGATAATCCATCTCAAGGGTTCTCAGTCTGGTTTAAAATGTAGTCAAGGAGATAAACTCGGTTAACTTCCAGTTTTTATGCAGCCTGTTCCATGCAGAAGGAGCAGAGTGAACGAAAGCCCTTTTGCCCAGTTTGGTGCGAGCAAGTGGAACACAAAGTAACAATTGATAAATTGTACGCAGACAGTGAGAAGTTACACTTCTCCTTGAGATTAAGTTACAGATGTAGGTGGGTAATAATCCAAGTACAGCTTTAAAAATGAAGGTGTACCAATGTCCCAACCTCCTGGTGGATAAAGAAGGCTATCCCACTCAAGAATACAATTCACAATGACGGATCAGTGGTCTACAGTTAGTAGTAAACCTCAGTGAGGCATGATAAACCACATCAATCTATATTATGTTTAGTAATGGAAACCATTAAAATTAGTGTACCTAATTATGTAAGAAAATGAAAATTGCTTAATTAGAAAATTTTAGAAGTTGAAGTGAGCGCGCCCTCTTGTGGGCCATGAAATATAAATGTAGCGTTAACTACTGTCGGAACTAAAATGAAAGCTACTATTTAAATATATTCTAGTGGGATGTTACTGTAAATAATATTTTCTAGGCGTTACGTTTGCATTATAGGGAAAATTATTAAATATGAATAGCAGTGGAAATATTTACAAAAAACAACGAACGATCACAGTTATATTTACAATGTAAGGCTTTTCTCCTACACTTTTGAGCTCAAGTGAACGCAGCAAAGTCAGAAAACATGGCGTTGACCGAGAAGCGCAACGTGAGTTCGAAGTTAAATCCAAAAAGACCCAAAATTGACATAGAAAGCATCGTTGAAGGTATACTAGGAAGCAGGAAGCGAGCGAACGATGTTTTCGACATTCTTGAATCCCTGCGGGTAAAAACAAAACAACGCACCTCTTTATTTGCACAAATTCACGTTGTTTAGCTAGTGGTAGTAGCAGGCCTGTGCACATACTTACCGTCAATATGTTTGTGTTAACAGTCAGCAAAAGAGAAGGATGTCATTAGTGCTGCCAGTGCGTGCAGCAAGCTGTTCAGCACATTGTTGGAGAGAAAAGATTTGTTTATTGGGAAACTTCCTGACGAAGACGAGGCGTTAAATGGTGAGTATGGCTAGCTTCCAGGTGATGGATGGAGCCCATACAAGCTCTAATAAGTGGGAATAACATATGCTTAGGCTGATGTTTTCAGTGCTTGTTTTAATTGAGTGTTTCAAGAAAGTTCATTCTATTTTAAATGGAAAATTGGGACTTCCCAGTGGCAATAGTTGTTATTATGACTAGATTTGTCTCATAGCAAAAATAATCAGGGTTATTTTGGGCTACATTTGAGATCACTGTTGTTTACGTCACTTACTAAGTTGCAAAACACAATGCATTCATATCTGGTTTTTCTTCTGCTGTGCGACTCATCAAAACAATAAATTAAGTCTCCATCCTTATATGTCACGGCTGTACAATCTGAGCAAATGACATCAGGAATATTTCTGTTGATCAATAAGAAAGAAAGAAAACAATCTTTTATATACCACCTCTCAAGATAAAAATTACAAGGCACTTCACTGGAAGCACAGAGTTCACACATTTCGGACACCAATCTCTGCAGGTGGCAGAGTTGAGCTGCTTGGTGGTGATTAAATATAATAAATTATGAGATTAAAGTAACTTCTACCACTAGAAGTTAAATGCCTAGCACAAGGCTTTTTTAGGAGAGAACTGGATACTTTTAGAACTTAGATCGTTTTTAAAAGCAGAAAAGAGCTGGTATGGGAGCCCAGATATCCAAGCAGGGAGGCACTGTACTGAAAAGGTGTTTTTTTCCTGGAGTTTTGATGGTTGGAAGTAGAACTTTGTTGCACAAGATCCAGCAATATTTTTTATTTGGTGTTTGTGGACTGTAACTGGAAGAATATTTTTGACATACCAAATAGACCTGTGTGGGCCTTAATTCAGCTTATTTAACCTGTTTTGACTTTTTAAAATACCACAAAACACACAAGATCTTAGGAAATGTGTATCATTTGCAGGTCGGTATGCCTACAAAGCAGAGTATGGCAGAATAATCTGTCATTGAGGAGTTTGTTTGTATAATCTTGTTATTAAATAAACAAGAGAATAAAATAAATGTTGGTTATGAACTCGAAAGTGTTTTAAGTGTGTTTTTATATATTTCCTGATGTAGGAGACTATAGTGCTGAAGAGAAGTACCACATTTTTATGCGACACCGTTACAACAGTTGTGTGGAGATGCTGCTCGAGTATCTACATCACGAAGTGCATGAAGTTAAGGTAAGCAGTGCACAGATATTTTGTCCTGTAAGGATGTTTTGTAAGATGTGTCAGAAACGTGTAAACGGTTATTATTTTAGCCACATTGTACGAGATTTGTTTATAGTTTAATGAATGTCTGGCTTCAGGAAAGTGTCCTCAGCTGTCTGATGAAGTTTGCAGCTGCAGAAGGACAGCATCCTCTTGAAGACATGGACTGGAGTGAACATTACAGCTTTCCAAGGCAACTAATACAGGTAGGATTTTATTTGTCATTTCAAGAATTCCAACATTCATAACTGCCACTGTTTTTGAACTTTCAGTTTTTTGTCTTGCCAGTTAGTGGTGGACAACATTCTGTCTAAAACCACAGACAACTCCCTGCTGATCTCCAAGTTCCAGGAATATCTGGAGATGGAGGATGTGCGTTACTATGTAATGAGCTCCATCCGTGTGAATGTCTCTGCAGTCATGGAAAAAAACAAAGAGGTAAAACGAAAACATGCCTGATCTGCTGTAGCTTTTGTATGATATTGTCTGAAATAGGATGTATTTGTGACGTTATGAGGGACAGTCTTTACAATTTGTGTGGATAAAGATGAAAATAAACTAATAACCTGTGAAAACATAAAACCTAAAGATAAATAACTCCTCATAGCAATTTACCATAATAGAACAAGGCTGGAGACAATTCCGTATCAACACCTCTACTTAAAGGTGCAGTATGTAAGAATATAGTGAGAATTTTACAGTGAGAAAATCCCAAAAGAGTCTGTTTCAGTCATTTTAGGAAGGTCATACTGAAACATGCTTCATATCTAGCTGGCTGTGGTTACTGTCAGTTTTTCTCCTTTCAGAATAAAGGAAGGAGGGACATAACTACTGTTTACCATCAGTGAGTGTGGGGTTACCGTGTCTCCTGCAAGCTAATCCTGCAGTGCTGACAGTTGTAATTTGACGACAGCTGGCAAAAATCTCCAGAGATGTTTAAAGTGGTTGCAGTAACCACATTTTACCACAATAAGTAATTTTTTACATCATTTATACATAATTCACCTTTAACTAGCATTGATGTCTTCATAATTTGGATCATAAAACACATCTTTATCTTACACTTGTTCTCACTTTCCTGAATTATAAATTCCTTCTCTAAACCTATAAAATGTAAAAAACTTGGAAGCCTTTTATTGTTTAGTTGTAAAGTCGTTCCAATATCTTTAAAGGTGTGGTTCACTCATTTAATCAATACATTTGCCGTGATCTCTGGTAGGAATGAATGCCTTGCAAGCTGTACTCGGGGCAAAAAACAAACAAACACAGGAACGCTTGGATCGGCACTGACAAGTCTGCTGCTGCAGAGAGTGGCAGAACACGACAAGATTATTATTATTTACTGATATATGGACATGGTGTCTTGGATTGGATAACAGCAACTTGCAAACATGGATGTTTTACCTCCGCAAATAACACAAACCTAGAAGTGTTTTTCCTGTGTGGTGTTGATGCTAATGCTAACGGTTAGCTTCTAACGGTTGTCTTCTGATTCCTGAATGTTAAAACAACAGCCTTCCCCGTCGTGAGCTAAGATGGGTGAGTCCATGAATGTTCAGTGACAGTATGATGTAGAATTGTCAGGCTTTTCAATTCCTAGATTTTCCCAGTTTATTTTCTTGCAGAGAATTGACAGCATTGTTTTGTAAAAATTGCTATAGTCCCTCCAGCGTGTCTTGGGTCTTCCCTTGGGTCTCCTCCCAGGTGGACTTGCCTGGAAAACCTCACCAGGGAAGCGTCCAGGAGACATCCTAACTAGATGCCCGAGCCACTTCAACTGGCTCCTCTCGACGTGGAGGTCCAGCGGGTCTATTCCAAGCCCCTCCCAGATAACCAAGCTTCTCACCCTATCTCTAAGGGAGAGCCCAGACACCCCGTGGAGAAAAATCATTTTGGCCATTAGGAATTTTTAACAGTCGCATTTATTTCTACTGTTTTCAAAATGTGTTTCATATCCTCCTCATCTTGAACACTGGTGTCATTAGCAAAACCAAAACAAAGTTTAACTCGTTGTAAGGCATGAATAACATAGTACCCAGTACCAGAGATGGAGAATTGTGGCATCAACAAGTCATCTCCATGACATGTTCTTTTTTTTCAGTTCAACAACTAAACCAGGTGATTTCCATCAACACAGTGAATGAAACTGGCACGGCATGGAGTTGACTTGTTAATGCCACAATTCCCATCTCTGCCAAGTACTGAGCCTTGTGGTACACCACAGGCTACTTTATTCAGTAGAACCAACTGCTATTAATTTTTGTAAACTGGTGCGTTTATTCCTTCTCTTTTGTCCTTCATAGGTTTTGTTGCATGTTTATCAGAACAACGTGTTCACCCTTATGTCCAGCATTAATATGCCAAGCCAGGAATCGGAGCTAACTAACTTCATGGTCAAGCAGGAAGGTGAGACAGTGAAAACCTCAGAGTGAGGTAATCTGATTTGATTACAGTTCACAGGAACAAATGATTTAATCGTGTTTGTTTTCAGCCAAACTAGAGGACTGGAAAGCTACTAAACTAAGTGTAAGTGAAGTATTTGAAATCATAACGTTGCTTTTAATTGATCTTAAATGTGTGCTAAATTAGCTGTAAAATGTTTTATTTATTTTACTGCAGGACCACAAGAGAGGCTTTGAGAAAATGTGGCTTGGTTTTCTCAAGTACAAGGTGAACATCCGGACTTCAGAATCCACAGTTTTATTATTTGCACTTGCTTAGTATTTTTGGTTTGTTTATATGTGTTCCAGTTGCCCGTCAGCATGTATAAAAAGGTGTTGGTGATCCTTCATGATGCCGTTTTACCACACATGATCAAACCCACGTTGATGATCGACTTTCTGACGGCTGCGTATGATGTTGGTAGGTTGAATCCATCTCCGCTGTTACGGTCTTTATAGCAGCCACTGTGAGCTGAGCTTACATTAGTGAACATTAATCATAAACTTTTTATCTATAATGAAAATATAACTATTAGTGTTCATATAGACAATGGAGTAATTAAACTTTTCAAGGACAGCTTTGTAAAATAAAAGAACTCAGTATTTAAGTGCTAGTAATTATTTTTGGACTTTTATTATTATTGATGCTCTTTATAAGTATCCATGCATAGCAGCATGCAGCACATCTTTTACATGAGATAGTTGGTCACTAACAGGATGATCTGATCTGATTGTGATACTGAACAGGTGGTGCAATCAGCCTGCTGGCTCTCAATGGTCTTTTTGTGCTCATACATCAACACAACCTGTGAGTATTTTATGAAAACCTGAATTTAGTAGCATGAGTGACTCTTGTACATCCTGTCTGTTGTGTGCTTTTCCAGAGACTATCCTGATTTCTACAGAAAGCTGTACAATCTTCTCGAGCCCTCTGTTTTCCACGCCAAGTACAGAGCACGCTTTTTTCATCTCGTCAATCTCTTCCTTAGTTCCAGGTAGGTTTATTCCTCCTACAGCTCTGTTTTTAAGTTTGTGTAGTTTAAGAATTGTTCCTGCTTGTCTCCAGCCACCTGCCCGTTTACCTGGTCGCTGCCTTTGCTAAGCGCCTGGCTCGTCTGGCTCTCACCGCTCCACCTACGGCTCTTCTCATTGTGCTGCCGTTCATTTATAACCTGATCCGTCGCCATCCATCCTGCAGAGTCCTGATTCACAAGCCCACAGCAGAAGACGGTCCGACAGCCTGGCTTCAGTTGAGTTTTGTGGTTCTTATTGTAGTTTTCTGACTTGCTTCCACATCATGCGGCTTTGTGTGTGTGGGACATTTGTTTCTATTAACGCAGAAGCTCTTGAGGATCCGTATGTGATGGATGAAGAGGATCCAGTTCATTGCTGCGCCTTAGAGAGCAGCTTGTGGGAAATTAAGGTGTGTGTGTGTGTGTGTGTGATAATACGTGTCACGCTGATGCTGGAACCTTTTTTATCACATCACTCCTGCTCTTTCCCGCTTTACAGACGCTGCAGAAGCATTATCATCCAGATGTGGCCAAAGCTGCAATGTTGATCAACACCCCTCTGCCGGTGCAAGAAGACGACATCAGTGAGGTGCTGGAGATAACAACCCATGAGGTGATGGAACATCTTTAGAAAAGAGCTGAAAATGTTTCCTGGGATCTCGGTTCTTCTTTACAGCTGTGCATGTTTCAGTGAGTGAAAAAAGTCAATCTAGGGATAAACATCGTACCACAGAAAATAAAAAAATCTAAACATCAGTCAAAAGTTGGTGTTTCTGTTAGTTGTGCAGCATTAGCTAAATATCATAAACTGATTTCTTTTTTGTTTTAAGTAAATTACAGTTTTAACTTCTACTATTAACAGAAAATTAAAGAGGGTTTGAAATCTCACTTCAGATGAACAATAATGAATCATGAATCTGGGTGGAATGCAGTAAATCAGAACTGCTGGCTGTTAGAGACGTGGCCAAACTCCAGGAGTATTTTAATTAAGTATACCTACACAGAGTTGTCTGTAAGTGATTTTTAACACAATAAATTTGATATTTAAATATGTCCCATTTTCTGGCTCGCAGCTGATGGAACGAGACCTGAAGTCTGAGACGAAGAGCGTCCCACTGGAGTTTGAGACAGCCACTGAGTTACTGAGAGGAGGAGATGTGATAAAGCAACACTTCAGTCTGGTTTAAACAGCAAAATATGGATTGGAGTGATTGGGCTTTGTTGAGTAAAAACAGCAGTTATGTCATCAGGATCAGAAGCAGCTACAAGAACAAATGTTTATATATTTGGTTGCTTTGATATGTGCTAAATAAACATCAATAAGTCAGTTTCCTTCATCTCTTGAACATTTTTCAGGTGTTGATTCTCACACACACACACACACACACACACACACACACACACACACACACACACACACACACACACACACACACACACACTTACACACACACACACACACACACACTTACACACACACACACACACACACACCTATATTTCTTTCCACATAAAACATCTGGCAGATTGAGATTGTTCACCTTTACCTGTCCCGTGCTGTTCAGGTCTACTGCCCTCTGGTGGAGGATCTACAAGTGGCAAGGGCCAATTATAATTCATATTACTTTATTTGTTTAATTATTGCTATATATCAACATAAAAATATTGTTGGAGTTGTTTCATTAACATTTGTTAAGTCTTTTTTTAAATTTTAGGTTTTCAAGAGTTTGTTATTTTACTTTTTTTTTAATTTTATTTATTTTTTTCATTTATTGACATTAAAATAAAAATACAGAACTAAATTGCTAAAAGCCTAAATGAAAAAGGGGACAGAAAGAAGAAAAACTTATGTTATCTGCCCCTTTTAACTAAAATAACATTAATACAAATGAAACAATCATGATTCTTAACAAAATTGAACAACATAGTTCCTGGACTTGTTGGCCGACACAACCCCAACCCATGAAATGAAAAAAAGAGAGAAAACAATTTACACAGAAAAAAGCATAAAGTTATAGACCTATATACATACATATATACACATATGAATACATACTTGTTTCCTTTATTTATTTTTTCATCCCCCAACCCCCCTCCCCTCACACATTTATGTAACAGATCTATATAAGTTAATAATTTCATTTTTTATCTCTTTTTTTTGAAAGTCAATATTGTTTTTGCATTCTTGATTTCAGTATTTAGTTTATTCCACAGTTAAACTCCATATATGGACACACAATGTTCCTTTACGAGTATCCGATGTGTAGGTATGTTAAATAATTCATGTCCTTATAAATCATATTTGCTATGTCTTTTTGAAAATCAGGAGCATACCCTTTGTTTGCATTATACATACATTTTAAAATATTGTAGTCCACCAGATCATAGAATTTTAGTGTTTTTAATTTAATAAATAATGGATTGGACGGATCTCTGTAGTTGCTCCTTGTGATTATTCGTATTGCTTTTTTCTGTAAGATGTAAATGGAATTTGTGTAAGTTTTATATGTTGTTCCCCAGATTTCAATGCAGTAGTTCAGGTGCGGTATGATCAGTGAGTTACATAACAACTATAGGGAATTATTATCAAGCAACCCTTTTGCTCTATGTAACAGTGCAACAGTTTTAGATATTTTAGTTTTGACACTGTTTATATGCAGCTTCCAAAACATTTTTTCATCAATGATGCTCCCAGATACTTGACTTCTCTCTTTTAATGTTAATCTCATCTGTATTTAATAAAATTTCATCATTTGAATATGTATTACTAAATATCATAAAACATGATTTATCACTGTTTAATATTTAAACGTGTCAACAGCACAAAGAGGGTTATGCAACCTTGCATTAGGTCTGTACATCTATGTGATGGAAAAAGGCTCAACTTAAATGTTTAATAGGAACTTCAGATATAAATGGTGTTTAGGATTCAAATGTTAAGTTTTCAAGGATAATTTCTTTTGATTAACATTTTAAATTGGGTTGGTTTGTGAATTTCCTGTTCAAACTGCAGAACTCAGAACTACAAAAAAATAAAAAAATGGTTTAAATGGAATAAATTATCACTAAACTTGAATAAAACTAAAATCATGTTTGGGAACAGCAGCCTAAATTTACAAGAACAAATCCAAATTGATGGTGTAAGAATTAAAATAGTGAAGGAGATCAGATTTCTTGGTGTAATAATAGACAATAAAATCAGCTGGAAAGCTCACATTAAACATAAGCAATAAAATCTAAAGAAGCATCTTATTATTAGATAAAGTCAAACACATAAGTCACTCCACCTTCTATACAGTTCACTTATTTCCACATATTTAAATTTCTGTACAGAGGTTTGGAGAAACACCTATAAATTTGCATTATCATCATTATCTGTGTTACAGAAGAGGACTCTAAGGGTCATTCATAACACTGGTTACAGACATCATACAAACTCATTATTTTTAAAATCACAAATCTTAAAATTTCCAGAGATAGTTCAGTTTAAAACAGCGCAGCTCATGTATAAAGTAAACAATAAACTACTTCCAGACAACATATTACAACTGTTCCATAAAAGGGAGGGGAGGTATCAGTTAAGAGGGGAGTTAAAATTCAAACATGCTTGAGTCCGAACAACATTAAAAACCTTCAGTGTGTCTGTCTGTGTGTGTGTGTGTGTGTGTGTCCAAACATGATGCTGTTAAAAAAAGGCTTCGACTTATGATGTTTACCAAATACAAGGAAGAAGGTCCAAAAGTGTGTGCCTAAACACAAAATGTTTGTATTTATGATATGATCTTGGTAAACCATGTGCCATTTGTGTGAATATGTTGCAAAGTAATTTGCCAAAAACTACCAGACAACATTAAATAACTATTAGTTATTTGATGTCGAGAAAGGGGTGGGATTAAATAAGCTGATGCTTCTTCCTACTCCCTTTAGATTAGAACATGTGTAAAAAAAATAAAAAAATAAAAAAAAACGAGAAGGAGAGGTTGTGTTGTGTGTGTTACTATGTGTATGTAAGCATGTTCAAAATAAAGACAAAGACAAAATGATGTCAATTACTTGTTATCTAGTAAAAAACTCATCTTTATTTCACTAAAACTTTGAAATATGTCTAGAATTATCTGAAATCCATGTTGGGTCAGACCTAAAGAGACTACGTGTAGTTTTTACCATTTATCCCTGGAAATGTCCATCAAAATGTTGAAAATGAATTAAATGATGCCTGGTTGAGAAATATTGGGGGCTTTGTAACATTACCATAAAAACCGGGTCTAAAGTACATGAGAGTTGGTGTAAGTGGGCGACGCCATGTTAGATGTCATGTTTCCTTCTACAAGAACCCATGAGGACAAAATGCATTTACTGATTTGTACCAAATGGTTATAAAACTTTCACTTTTCATAAACTTTGTTATACACATTTATGTCTTCGCTCGTTGGCAGTGATAAAAGGGAGTCTGGTGTGTTTGTCATTTTGCTGGAGGTTGCTTTCCCAGGGATTTTTGACCCTAATGGCCATTCTTTGTTAAGGTCTTAATCAGAGAAATTCTGCTTGCTTGCAATGATTCAGGTAGGTACTGCCCCCTTTTGCCAGGGAAAACACACACAGTCACTTTTAACTAATGAAATTAAACAATTTTGTGAAATTGAACAACAAAATGACATGTTCACATAATCTGTGCACCATATCAGGGCCGTTGTTCTCACCAAGAGATTTTATTCATTTACTGACCTGCTGTCAGAAATCTTGACTTATTTTTAAATTCTCAATTTAGCATCTGCTGTATGAGAAGACCCCTGATCCATACATCTGACACAACAATTCCTTTTTATAATTTTTAACTGAATTAATTCCTGCAACAGAGTAAAGAAGAATAACAGATTTGAAAGTGTCAGTGATTTTATCAACAACCCAGTGCCTGCATCCAGAGAAAAATAGACAAATCAATCAGACAAGTCTCCAAATTGCAGTGAGGGGGCAGGAGCACGAGGCAACCGCCCCGAGCTCCTGATCTCAAGGTTTATTTATAACATAAGATAAGAAAGGAACGGAAGGTGTGTGTTGAAGTGTATGTGTGGGTGTGTGTGAGTGGCTTAAAGGAATGTGTGGGTGTGTCTGAATAAATGAGCATGCATTCAGGCATAGAGTAATACATATTACATTCAGTTAATTGCATCAATGATCAAGAAATAATAAACATAAAATTTCCATAACAGAAAATAAAGTGAAAAGTTGATTATTCTCTTCTCCAACAAAGATGGCACTTGATTTGTGAGGCTCTTCTTTCCCAGGTGAGGACTTCAGTGCTGATTTTTATTTATTTTTTGCATCTCTTCTTCACGTTTCTCCTGTTAAGCGTAGCATAAGGTCTCACAGCAAGCAGCCCCAAGTACAAGAACACCGTGAGGGGAATTTCTGATTCATTAGTCGCATGTTTCGTCAAAGAGGTGAGTTGGGACTGCAATGTTTCCCAAGATGCTTCAAACTTCAAATTACCTTCAAATTTAATGAGGCATTCAACATAATTCCTGCATAACAGTACATTTGTTATTTTTTGAGGGGCTTTTTTCTCTTTATAAACCAAAGCGATGGACACAGATTGGAGCAAGGAAAGCTAGAAGATGTGAAAATGCAAAAGGAGTTTGATCAGAAGTAGAAAAACAGAAGACATCCATTCCCACAGGTAAGAATGTGTTTGGGGGTTTCATGATTTGTATTTAATGGTAATTTTTTTTGCCACAGATTACTAAAAACACATCACCTAATTACACAAGAAAATATTTAGACAATTCTATGCTAAATTATTAGAAAATGGTTTGACTCCTTCAGTGCAAATAATAGCAGTCTTTTGCACAGCAGTGTACTCACTTTGTGCATGAAAATATTTGAATCAGATAATTATGTATGCACAGTGCAATAGTTAAAAGTGGTATGCCTGCAGAGTTCTAATGAGCTAAATGTATTATATAAAAGAGCTTTGACATCATGGAGGTCCTGACTGGTTGAGCTGCCTAGTCTGTGCTCCTCCTCCACACTCCCCTGCAAGGAGATGGAAGGGTGAGTCAGCACAGAAAATCAGTTTGAGCATTTGCCTGAGACTTTAAAAGGTTCAGAGAGGGAGAAGAAGAGAAGAAAACTGTTGGTGCAAGATTTGTAATTAATAATTTTGAGACTGTGTTGTTGTCGTTGTAATATTTCATTCAGAAAAAGACATTCAGATTTGAGCAATACAAAAGCCCCCAAAAATACAAAAGCCTATATCTATATTGGCTGCATTCTGTTTGTAGCAGTGCTGCCTCGCAGTAAGAAGGTTACAGGTTTGAATCCTTTGCTGCAGCCATCATGCCGAACACGTTCTCAAGCACGCATGGATTTTTGTCCAACTGGCAAAATGGTAGGTTGATTGGCCAAGGTGTCCCCTGCCTCTCACCCAATGACCACTGCAGACGGGCACCAGTTCCCCACAACCCTACTGAGTAGTAAGAGGTTAAGAAGATGAGTGAGTGAGTCAGCTACCTCCTGAAATCTGCTGCAGTTTCAATTTAGTAACCACAAAACTAATCAAAAACAAATGTGCTATTTTACTAACACTGTTAAATCCCACATGTCACAGTTGTGTAGCTATTGTAAGAATGAGCTTCCCCTGTGTGTGTGTGTGTGTGTGTGTGTCTACACAAAGGTGCATCCAGGTCACCACAGTCAGGGACTGACCTCCCGCTGATGGAGGCTGATGCATTTTTCTCCATGCATCCCCGTCATCATGTTGTAATCTGGTCTTACATAACTGAGAGGAGTTGTTTTTCTCACTAGCACACTCACACACACACACACACACACACACACACACACACACACACACACACACACACACACACACACACACACACACACACACACACACACACACACACACACACACACACACACACACACACACACACACACACACACACACACACACACACACACACCCTGAAATGGCTCCAGTGGGCAGTATCATTTAATTGAAAAGGGGATTTGACTTTCAGTCTGACTACTCATTATTATGAAGCGCAGAAGACTTATTAGAACAAGAAAGTTATGATAAAAATAATCAATGAAAAGAGGGTTGGACCTGATCGCTGAGTGCAGAAAGGTCGTTTGGATTTGTTAGAGCTCACAGTGGACTTTTATTGTAGGTAAGTGTTTTTGTCACATGCAAGTTTGTTTTGATTCACAAGCATTGTGTGAAGAAGGGATAATGAATGAATGAATTACAGTTTACAAACCTGAACCATTAAGTGTGGGAATTAGCTTTAGCTACACTTTCTCTTTTTATTAATTCTTTTTTGTAGTAGTAGATAGTTTCAAAGTAACATATAGCCTAAAAGCTATCAGGCATATGGTACTAAGTTAATGAGGTATTTTAAAGAAAATGGGCAAGAAAAAAGTTTGTGACCCTGAAGCATATAGATTAGTAAAATACTTGCAAAGTTTCATGTGAACAGCATCTACTCTAGAACAGGAAGTGTAGCATATCTATCTATCTATCTATCTATCTATCTATCTATCTATCTATCTATCTATCTATCTATCTATCTATCTATCTATCTATCTATCTATCTATCTATCTATCTATCTATCTATCTATCTATCTATCTATCTATCTATCTATCTATCTATCTATCTATCTATCTATCTATCTATCTATCTATCTATCTATCTATCTATCTATCTATCTATCTATCTATCTATCTATCTATCTATCTATCTATCTATCTATCTATCTATCTATCTATCTATCTATCTATCTATCTATCTATCTATCTATCTATCTATCTATCTATCTATCTATCTATCTATCTATCTATCTATCTATCTATCTATCTATCTATCTATCTATCTATCTATCTATCTATCTATCTCTCATCTATCTATCATCTATCTATCTATCTATCTATCTATCTATCTATCTATCTATCTATCTATCTATCTATCTATCTATCTATCTATCATCTATCTATCTATCTATCTATCTATCTATCTATCTATCTATCTATCTATCTATCTATCTATCTATCTATCTATCTATCTATCTATCATCTATCTATCTATCTATCTATCTATCTATCTATCTATCTATCTATCTATCTATCTATCTATCTATCTATCTATCTATCTATCTATCTATCTATCATCTATCTATCTATCTATCTATCTATCTATCTATCTATCTATCTATCTATCTATCTATCTATCTATCTATCTATCTATCTATCTATCTATCTATCTATCTATCTATCTATCTATCTATCTATCTATCTATCTATCTATCTATCTATCTATCTATCTATCTATCTATCTATCTATCTATCTATCTATCTATCTATCTATCTATCTATCTATCTATCTATCTATCTATCTATCTATCTATCTATCTATCTATCTATCTATCTATCTATCTATCTATCTATCTATCTATCTATCTATCTATCTATCTATCTATCTATCTATCTATCTATCTATCTATCTATCTATCTATCTATCTATCTATCTATCTATCTATCTATCTATCTATCTATCTATCTATCTATCTATCTATCTATCTATCTATCTATCTATCTATCTATCTATCTATCTATCTATCTATCTATCTATCTATCTATCTATCTATCTATCTATCTATCTATCTATCTATCTATCTATCTATCTATCTATCTATCTATCTATCTATCTATCTATCTATCTATCTATCTATCTATCTATCATCTATCTATCTATCTATCTATCTATCTATCTATCTATCTATCTATCTATCTATCTATCTATCTATCTATCTATCTATCTATCTATCTATCTATCTATCTATCTCTCATCTATCTATCATCTATCTATCTATCTATCTATCTATCTATCTATCTATCTATCTATCTATCTATCTATCTATCTATCTATCTATCTATCTATCTATCTATCTATCTATCTATCTATCTATCTATCTATCTATCTATCTATCTATCTATCTATCTATCTATCTATCTATCTATCTATCTATCTATCTATCATCTATCTATCTATCTATCTATCATCTATCTATCTATCTATCCTATCTATCTATCTATCTATCTATCTATCTATCTATCTATCTATCTATCTATCTATCTATCTATCTATCTATCTATCTATCTATCTATCTATCTATCTATCTATCTATCTATCTATCTATCTATCTATCTATCTATCTATCTATCTATCTATCTATCTATCTATCTATCTATCTATCTATCATCTATATTTAGGATGGGACTCAAACTGAATGGCACAGACAATTCTGATCCTGAAGGACCCCACAAAGTATTTAGGAGCCAAACACCAGCTGCTGATAGACAACAAACAAACAGAACAATTGCCCAAGACTGCAAATCCCGACACACCAATCTGTGTACGGTCTGGATTGATTACAAGGAAGCCTATGACTAAATGCCGCACTCATGGATCATTGAATGCTTGGAGCTGTACAACATCAACAAAACTCTGAGAGCCTTTATTGCTAATTCAATAGGGCTGTGAAAAACCAGCCTTGAACAAGACTCCATCAAATGTGCCATATGCCAGGAGACGCCTGGTCCCCACTGCTGTTCTGCATAGGTCTGAACCCCCTCAGCCAATCAAAAAGACTGGCTATGGATACTGACTCAAGAATGGAACCACAATCAGCCACCTCCTCTACATGGATGACATAAAGCTTTACACCCAGAGCGAGCGAGACATCGACTCACTGATCCACACCACCAGGATCTATAGGACTGATTTTGGAATGTCATTCAGACTTGAGAAGTGTGGTTGGATGGTGACAAAGAAAGGTAAGGTAGTCCACACAGAAGAGGTCTCACTCCCAGAGGGAACAATAGCAGACATTGAGGACATCTACAAGTACTTCGGTATCCCACAAGCAAATGGCAACCTTGATGAAGCTGCAAGGAAAGGAGCCACATCCAAATACCTACCATGAGTAAGGCAAATCCTAAGAAATCAGCTCAATGGCAAGAACAAGATCTGGGCAATAAACATTTATGTCCTGTCAGTAATCAGATGCTGGAATAATAAGCTGGCCAATGGAAGAAATACAAACCACAGATGTTAAGACACAGAAGATCCTAACCATGCATGGAGGGTACCATCCCAAATCCAGCACCCTGAGACTGTACACTAGCCGTAAGGACTCCTCCCCTCTCCTGGGACTTCTTGTGCTGATAAACATCTTCACCTGCCCTTCCCCTGCCACACTAGGTGTGGAGAGTGGTGCCTTGGTCTGCCTGAGTGTTCATGGCTCTCGGGTCAGGCGGTTTAAGATTTTTGTCATCTATCTGATTGATCCCAGTGGCTGCCTGGTAGGATCTGAGTCCCTGGGCTCTATTGGGTCCTCGGCGGGGCTGGTCACCCCAGGGTCCTGGGCTGCTGGGTTCCGGGCTCAACCGATTAGGGGGTGGGAGGCTGCGGGCGGGCCTGTGGGCTTGCCGCTGATATCTCCCGGGACTCTGCCGGCTGCTGGTTGTGGCCCCCCGGGGCAATCCTTTGCTGTGGTTGGCACTGATTTATCATCGTGTGATTGTTCAGTAAAACAATGTTGATTTTATATTTCCACATCAGGTTGACGCAGTGATAGCTTGCTCTTGTATTGTTGTGTGTTCGTTTTTCTCTTTCTGCAGGTCTAGAAGCAGACTCATGTTCATCACCCCCCCCCCCATCTCTTTCTTTCTCTTTCACCTCTGTCTCCGTGTCTGGTCGGAATTATAAAGCATCCAAAAACAATAACAAGTATCGGGCGTGACATTAAAGCAGAAGCTTTGATGCTCCACCTGAGAGTAAATCTGTTAGGCTTGTCACCAGCATTCAGACATTCATTCTGTTTGCTTCACAGCCAGACAGGGGAGAAAAAAAAAAGTATGGGGATTTCTGTGTATATATTACATACCAGTTCAGAGGAATTCTCAAATAATCTAATTACTCACAGTTAATGTGATTGTGCTTTTGCCACATCTTTCTTTGTAAAAAAAAAAAAAAGAATCGTAGAGAGTAGAGAATATGGATTGATGATGTGATGTCTCTGGATGATTTTACAGGTGACGATGAAGGATCAGACCACCAGCAGTAATGTGGCAACTATGCTGAGACAGTCTCAGGTAGAGTTACAGTGGATCCAAAGACAGCTGGCGATGATCAATGCCAGAAGTGCACACCACAATCACCTGCACACTAAGGGCAAGGTAACTGCACTCCACACAGGTGCTGCTACTGTTACAGTAAAGGTAAAGCTCACTGAGGGGACATTAATCTCAATCCAAGGTCAGGATAAATGGGACATACAGGTTGTTGATTAAATTTGAAAATGTCCTGATAGATCTGCTGCAAAATCACCTCAAACGTTGAAGCTACTATACACAGAACTTGACAAAGAGATTATTGTATAACATGCTTCAGTTATCAATGTATTCATGATACACTGCAGATTTAGAGTTGCATGAACTGTACAAATGTCAGCTTCTGCTTTTACGTAATGCAACTAAATATTTTTTAATATTAAAGGCGGCATTTCATGCAAAACTTACCTTTTGCATACCTTTGTGCTGCCTCAATAAACAATCAACAATAAACAATCCAAATGTGAAAAGAAAACATCCACCCATTTTCTGTTAGTGTTTGGATTCAGAAAGAATGAGCCTAAAACAAACCATTTCAAAAAGTCATCATTTGTGACATCACAAACAGGGAAATTAGAAAAGAAGCACCTCTCACCCACAGGCATATAAACGTAGATGCCCCATGGATTGGCGCTGCCTATGGGAGCTGCTGAAGTGGCCAGCCGCCAACAGAATCAGAAGGGTTTTATTGCCATATGTGGCAGAATCACAACATTAGGAAATTGCTGTACTTGGTGCAAGGAAAAAAGAAATGATAAGCACAATGAAATGCTAATAACATAGGGAATCAATAATTAGAGAAGCAGCTACTAGTCAGTGTAGGTACTGGTTAGAGCGGATCAGTTCAGGTGCAAACACAACACAGGGTCACGTGACTGAAACAAAGCAACTGGAGTGGGCAGGTTTACGACTGCCGTTCATGAGTCCGACCGCAGAGAAGAAGAAACTGTTTTTGTGGCAAGAGGTTCTGGTCCGAATGGATCGGCGCCTCCTGCCAGATGGGAGATGAGTCAAAGAGACTGTGTTCAGGTTTAGAGGGGCCTGCTGTGATCCGACCTGCACGCCGCATGGTACTGCAGGTGTTCAGGTCCTGTATGGAGGGGAGTTTGCAGCCAATCTCCATTCGCTCCCAGTGCATAAATTTCTACTGAGGAAGGTGCTTACCCAACAAAAAATCACATTTTATCAAGCTTTTTCACAAAATCAGACACGTGGCAAGGCAAGGCAAGCCAGCTTTATTTATAGAGCACATTTCAAACAAAGAGGCAATTCAATGTGCTTTACAATTATCAGGACATGTTATGAAAACAACATAAAACACAAATTTAAATACACACAGATAAAATTACAGTTTAGAGCTAAAGGAGAAGACAGTTACAGCTGTCATGGTCTGCGTCCTGCGTCCCCCTCATGTGTTCTCCAGCCCCCCTCTAAGTTCACCTTATGTGTCTCCTTGTGTTACCCATCCCCACTCCAGGTTCTCCCCTTAGGTTTCTGTGCCACTTTAGATCTCTAGCTCCCACCAGGATTTCCCAGGTTCACTTATTCTTTAGTTTTCTTTGTATTTATTTTATTTAGCTAATTTTTCCCTGTAGTTTCTTAGGTTCAGGTTTTCTTCTAGGCCCTTCCCCACCGGTTTATTAGTTCTCCTTTCCTCCTTAGATCATTAGTTATTTGTCTTGTTCTTCTAGTCTTTAGGTTTGGTTATTATTCATAGGTCATGTTTTATTTCCCCTCCTCAGCTTAGTTTTCTCTCCCTGATTAGTAGATTGATTTCTCCAAGTTTCTCTCCCCCCATGCACCTGCAGCTCATCTCCAAATCATCATGCCCCTGTGTATAAAACCCTGTCTGCGTCTCAGTATGTTGTTGGTCCATTGTTTGTGTCAGCGTTGTCTCACAATATGTTCCCTTTAAGAGTTTTACTTCATGTAAACATCGTATGATTAATACTTTATCATGTATTCCATTTCTGACCCAACATTTAACAAATGAGCGTTTAGAGTTCTTCAAATCATGCTGCAATAGTTAGCCAAATCATCATGAGAGGTGCAGTCAGTAAGACTGTTGAACTTATTATTGCACTTTTTTTTTCTTCCCAAGTTTACGTTAAACAGGCAGGTCATTAAGAGCACAAGTTTTATTTGGCATCCTGGCGAGATGCATAGCCTCTAATAGGAAGGAGGGGAAAAACACCAACAAATAGAATGAAATACTCCCACATTTCCACCACTATCTATAAATTAATGAATTAAAACACAACAGAAAGCAAGTCAGTTAGGATGAGTCAACAGTGGATGACTGTGTCCACATATAGGAAACTACACAAAGCAGTAATGAGTTGTGAAAAACATGCTTGTGTCAGTAAAAACATCCATAATTACGGTCTGTCAACCCATGCATGAATTATAAAATCTTCGATTAGGATTTTGTAAAACTTAATTTTCACTCATCTTCAACAGCTTTGCTTAATAGCAAAATAAGAGAGAGAGAGAGAGAGAGAGAGAGAGAGAGAGAGAGAGAGAGAGAGAGAGAGAGAGAGAGAGAGAGAGAGAGAGAGAGAAACATTTGAGTCCACAGTAGTGGCCATTATGCATGAAAGGGTTAATGTCCGTGTTTGACTGGTCACAGCTGTTCTGGTGTCAACACAAGAGCCTGTAAGGCAGGTGGTGATAATGTTATGGGTCATCAGTGACGTATTCATTTGGCCTGTTTCAAACACAAATAAAACTTGGTTGGCAGATCAAAAACAAGCTAGAAATCACTTAAAAATATCAAAATTAGCAAATAAAAGAAAGTTTTTAAAATCATGTTTTTACGAGTTAACCAGGCAGCTGTGACTTTAACACTTCAGTGACCTCAGCATCCATGTGCTCTCCCACGTTTCTGTTAGCATGGAACATTACGAAGCATAATACAACCAAAAGAGTACAGCATGCCTCTGCAGTCACACTGAGTGTTTAAATCCCGGCTGGGATGTGCGCTATGAGCGTCGGATTGTTCAAGTGACTCTTTTGCCCTGAGCTATTTGCATATTTAAAGATGTCGTTTCCCAATCCTGTTTTCATCTGCTCCTGAGCCCCGTGTCTCACAGGGTCTTCACGTCAGGTATAGAAACCAATTCACTGCGAGTAATGCGCCTACCGTAAAGATGGAAACAGACAGCAAGGAGGTTGTTGCTAGGCAACAGAGTAGAACGGAGCGTACATTCTGCTTCCCCCCCTCACTCCTGCAGCCTTTTTTTTTCTTTCTGCCCTCTCCTCTGTCCTGCACTCTGCCTCTGTGTTAATCAGTGTGCTGATGTAACCTGACTAAAAGCACCTTGCTGATTTCATTTGAAGCTCTTTTTAGGGTTTAGAGGAGGCGAGGACAGCAAAGCGATGCCCGTTTGTTAAAAACACAAAGGAACATGTCAGCGTGAACTAGATTTTGATGCTAGGTAGAACCTAATAACAGGGCAATGTGGCTAGATACACCCACGCAAGCAGATTTTAGTTCAGTTTATTTAATTTATTCACTTATTCCAAGTCAAAGAACCAACTAACTGAAATCAAAACATATTAGAGTCACTCTATTGCTGCAGAATAAGCTGTAAAATGCACATTTGACTTATTTATTGATGTAAATCAATAAAAGAAGCAGAAATGAGTAAGCTGTGGGTAAATACAAGGATAACACTTAAAACTTTTAGTGAGTACATCCCCCCAAACGAGTTAAGTATTCACCGATGCTTAACCAAAACCTAGATTCATATAAGAGAATAAAAAAAGCAGTGTGTGATGTAATGGTTTAGACATCACTGCCCAGCATATTTCGTTTTTGGGATTCTGTTTGCTGTCAGTCAGACAGGAAGTACACAAGGAGGAGAGAGACTGAGAGAGAAACAGAGGGTTTACAGTAGCTACAAACGAAGGGAGCCGTAACTGCTAATGCATTCAGGGATGAGACTGCGTGGTGTATGCGCGCGCGCGCGTGTGTGTGTGTGTGTGTGTGCGTGAGTGAGAGACAGAGACCGTCAGCAAGAGCATGTATCTGTTTGTACACACAGCCAGATTCAGCTGCTTGCCGCCAAAGCAAACTGCTAAAGCTGCAGATGTGCTCAGTCCTCTCTCGTTCAACACTCGTGCACATGTGGACGTGTCACTTCTGAGTTCGCTGTTTGTGATTGGAAATAACGAGAGGCACTGCCCATTAGGCAGGAACTTTTTTTTTCATAGTTCATCTTTTTAATTCTAGCATATTGTTGCTTTCATTTTCTGTATCTCACTATAATTCAGCTTGAAAAGTTAGATTTTATTTTAGATTAGCTCCACATTTAAAACTGGATTCAGCAGTCCTGATGCAGGACTTTCTTTCAAACACCAGATGGCGATAAGAGTTTAAAATGAGATTAGTTTAGGTTGTCAGGGAAAACAATTTGGCCTCTGGTCACCAAAGAATGCAAAACATCCCCAAAAAAGGCCCAGAAATGCAATAAAATTAAATGACTTTTTATTTTTTTAATTTTTGATATGATAAAATGTTGCTAAAAATAGGACATCTGCTTGTAAAAGATCTGTACCTGTTTGTTACAACTCATTAGTGTTTTTCTTACCATTACTTAGTAGGTCAATCAACTTATTACTGAACAAACTGCCTATATTAGAAGCACTGATTCTAGTTTTGAGGGCTACAACCAATTTAAAATTATTGTGCAGCTCTGACCTGCCGATACTGATTATGGCTGTTTGTGACCTATCACACAGAACTATAATTAACGTAATACTTTTTACATTTATGATGAATTTGAAAAAGAACAGTCTGAAGGTATAAACGTCCACATAGAAGATTTGAGTGAAATATAACATTTAATTTAAACAGAAGAAACAAAAACTTTCGGATTGGCTGAAAAATGACAAAACCACTGATGTCAAAACCTGACAGATTATGACCACCAGCTAGTTTATATTTTTCATTTTTTGGTCTCTAACTACCGCCATTATTGAAAAGGGAAGCGGGGTCAACAACATATGCTGCAGCCAGCCACTAGAGGGCACGTAATTTCCTTGTGCCTTCAACTCCTGCTTCATATGTCTATGCCTAGTTACTAATCATGAAAACCAAAGTTTATAAAAAAAATTAAATGCCCTTGATGTTGTTTTATTTTGATAAAAAATATTTTTTAGTAAAGTTTGTTGCTTTTGAGTCAATAAACTGCAAATTTACCAGTTTTTATAGAAGGAAAGTAATTAACTCCAGCTCAGCTGGGGTGCTGTTTATGCACTCCTCTTTTTCTCTTGGGAATGATGATTTAACACAAGTCTCAGAAGGCTCTCTAAATGTCACAGGCATTAAGTAAGTCAACAAACAAGACATTTTGTATCTGTAATGATGACTGATTTTGAACTCAGCACATAAAACAATACTTTTGTGTTGGCTCAGTCCTCTTAAAATAGTTATGTTTGTTTAAAAAACATGAATATGTCCAATTGGAAGACATATTAACATTTTAAGTTAAAAAAAGTAAAAAAAAAATACAGCAAAAATGCAGACAATGAGTATTTTACGATATCAATTCAAAAATGTAATAACATAATAATAATGGATGAGATTTTCAGTATCACTTAAGTTGTGTTTCACAGTTTATTTATATAGCGCCAAATCACAACAAGAATTGTCTCAAGGCACTTCACAAAGTAAATATTTCAATAAAGTTCAGTTCATTATGCCAATCAGTTAAAAGTTTCCTATGTAAGGAAACAATGTAAATTTGTATATACATAGCAGCATACATTGTGTATAGTAAGATATACACTTTATTTTCTTTATCTGAATAGATCTGTAATCAGTTTAACAGGTGAACTAGTAGTAGCACATTCTATGTTAAAGAAAGTAAAAAGTTATTATCAGGAGAGGGAGAATGTTCAGTGGTTGGCAGCAGTGTGCCAGCCAGTGGCCCCTTTTAAGAGGTCATCACAGCTCAGCAGAACACCATTGTAGCTTCTTCTGGGGAGAAAAACACATAGAGAGAACATAAAGTTAACAGCTGAAATGACAAAAAAAATGCAATTTATTAAAGTAGCAGAGTGCGGAATTTGGTCAGTATGTCCTCCAGCAGTCTAAGCCTATAGCAGCATAACTACAGAAATAACTCTGGATAACTTAACATTTATGAAGCCATGTGGGAGGCAAAGCCAAGGAGAACTGTCTTTCCAATGTCATTCCCCAATGTACACTCCACCTCCTTCCCCCACTTGTCCACATCTGGGCTAACATCATTCAGAATTAACCATAAGCCCTATCAAAGAAACAAGTTTAAAGCTTAGTCTTAAAAGTAGAAATGGTGTCTGCCTCGCAGACTAAAGCTGGGAGTTGGTTCCATAGAAGAGGAACCTGATGACTAAAAGATCAGCCTCCCAACCTATTTAAAAAAATTCTAAGTAGGGTTGGGTGACATAGCCTAAAATCCATATCACAGTATATTGAGGAGTTCACCTCTATAACAATAAATGATAACTACATGTAGGCACAAAAACCACAAAAAAATGTCCAGTAGATGGGGCTGTAGCAGCTGAATTGCCCCACAGCCAGTTGTATTGACAGCGTTATTCCCCCAGATCTGTTCATTGCAATTATTTTTAATTTCTGGATCCACAGAAGATTTCTCAAGTAGAGGTTTGATTGCAGCAAATTTAAAATCTTGCGGTACATATCTATTTTCTTAGGATAGATTGATTATATCTAAAATGGGTGCAATAACCAAAGGAAATGCTTCTTTAAAAAGTTTGGTTGGGATTAATGCAAGTTAAAGGTTTAGATGAAGCAAAAAAATTTGATAGCTCTGAAAGTCCAACTGAATCAAAACAGTTCAAACGCAGATGAAGTTCTACAGTTACCTTTGATGCTGCCTCACTTACTGAAGAAGAAGAAATCATGTTAGGGAGCATGCTAATGGAATCTAATATAATAAATTTTATTTGTGAAGAATCCCATAAAAGGGAAATCCTAAGGCTGGGGGAATCCAAAGGCATTCCCTGGCCAGCTGAGAGACATAGTCCCTCCAGTGTGTCCTGAGTCTTCCCTTAGGTATTCTATTGGTTGGATGTGTGTCATGGTCTGCGTCAGCCCCCTTCCTTTATGTGCCTCCTGGTGTCCTCCATCCCTATCTAGATTCCCTCTTGTGTCCCTTTGTTCCCCCAGCTCCCCTTGTGCTCTCTTAGCGCCCTCATGTGTCCTTGTCTGCATCCCTGTTATGTGTCTTATGTTGTAGCCCTTTGGCGCCCTCTTGTGTCCTTTTTCTGTGTCAGTTTCTGTGTGTCAGTTTGTGTGTCAGTCTAGTGTCTGATGTTATCTTTTACTGTTTCCTCCCAGGTCAGCTCCAGCCTCGTTGTCCCCAGCTCAGTGTGTGTGTATGTACTATGTCCTCCTCCAGCTAGTTTGTGTGAGTCCTTCCCTCTGTCTTTAGGAAATTGTTGTTTAGTTTTGTGTTAAGGTATTTGCCATCCTCTGTTTCTGTTTTCCCCATTGAGTTGATTAGTGTCACCTGCCTTCCCTCCAGCAGCTCACCCCACACACCTGCCTCCTGTTTCCCTGATTGCTCCTCCCAGTGTATTTAAGCCCTGTCTGTCTCTGTGTTCTTGTCGGTCCATTGTTGCTTGTCAGCGTTATTAGTCCTGTCAGTCTGCTCGTTCCTCTGGTGTTTTTTGACTCCCTGGATTCTTGGATTTATTCTTTATTTTGGACACATCCTACAATAAAAGGATTTTCTTTATTTCAATTCCTGCCTCGTGTCATCCTGGGTTTTGCAATTTGGGTCCTACTCTCCTAAACGTGACAGAATGGACCGACCAACCAGGACCCAGCGGCCACGGATGTACACCTTCCACGGCGACCCGGACTCCTGTAAGACTTTTCTTCTGGACTTTGTTATGCTTCATGACACGGACACGCCAGACATTGATCTGGTAATTAACCTGGTGTTCCTCCTAAGGGGGAGAGCTCTGCAATGGGCCAGCCTATATTTTGATCAGAATCCAATTCAGGAGTTGGTGTTTTGGGACTTCGCAGAGGATCTGCTGGACGCCTGCAGCAGCCCACAGTTTCCCTCCTCCTCTGTGGATTATAATCCATCAGCAAGCGCCATATTAAGAGCTGCCTTCTCAGCGTCTAAAAAGCACCATGCATCCACATCTCCGCCTGGTTCTGACAGCACCACCACTTCCTCTACGGTGGGCTGCCACCACACTTCTCCAACTGTTCCTGCCATCTCCATAACTCAACCTCCTATGGTCTGTGTCACCACACCTCCACCAGTTCCAGAGAGCTCTACCACACCCTCACCTGGTCCCGACAGCACCACCACTTCCTCTCTGGTGGGCTGTATCTCATCCTCAGTGCCTGCCAGCGTCACCTCCACACCTCTGTTGACCCAAGACTCCCCACGTCGACGACGTCGCCGCAGCCGCCGTCAGAGGTCTTCTGGGGCCAAAGCAGCAACAGTTCAGGTGGCTCCTGCTCCAGCGGTGGTACCGAGGGTCGCATCGCGTCCTGCTCCGACGGTGGTCCCGAGGGTCGCATCGCGTCCTGCTCCGACGGTGGTCCCGAGGGTCGCATCGCGTCCTGCTCCGACGGTGGTCCCGAGGGTCGCATCGCATCCTGCTCCGACGGTGGTCCCGAGGGTCGCATCGCACCCTGCCTCGGCAGAGGAGGATGCACGGGCTCCGGTCCAGCCCATCCATGGGGCCCCGGGTCAGAAGTCAACGCCCCTGGACCCGAAGTCGATGGTGGTCAACGGCCCTTCCTGTTCCGAAGTCGACGCCCCTTCCTGTTCCGAAGTCGACGCCCCTTCCTGTTCCGAAGTCGACGCCCCTTCCTGTTCCGAAGTCGACGCCCCTGATGACGACGTGTCCGAAGTCGACGCCCCTGATGACGACGTGTCCGAAGTCGACGCCCCTGATGGCGACGTGTCCGAAGTCGACGCCCCTGATGGCGATGTGTCCGAAGTCGACGCCCCTGATGGCGACGTGTCCGAAGTCGACGCCCCTGATGACGACGTGTCCGAAGTCGTCGCCTCGGACGACGTCGGCTTGGACGACGTCGCCTCGTCTGAGGATGCTCTCTCCACTCAAGAAGTCGACGCTCCGTCCAGTCCAACATCTCCGGTTCTGATGGTGGTTTTGAAGGCTGCTCTGGCCCAGCTTGTAGGGACTGTCACCGGCCCAGCCTGCAGGAACTTTGTCACCAGTCCGGCCTGCAGGGCTCCTCTACCGCAGGCGCTGTCTTCCCAGGGCCCGTCACCTCCTCTTCTGCCTCAGGTGCAGGCCCCCGAGGGTCCGTCCTCGTCTCCTCATCTGCCCCGGGCGCCGGCCTCCCAGGGCCCGTCGCCTCCTCATCTGCCGCAGGGGCAGGTGTCCTGACTCTGCTGATCCCTGCCACCTCTCCTGTGGTCCCTCTGTTCCTCTGGGCCCTCCCTCCGGGTTCCCCTCCTCCCGCCCTGCTCCTGGTTCCTGTGGGCGTCTGGGATCCGCCCTTTGAGGGGGGGGGGGGTACTGTCATGGTCTGCGTCAGCCCCCTTCCTTTATGTGCCTCCTGGTGTCCTCCATCCCTCTCTAGATTCCCTCTTGTGTCCCTTTGTTCCCCCAGCTCCCCTTGTGCTCTCTTAGCGCCCGCATGTGTCCTTGTCTGCACCCCTGTTATGTGTCTTATGTTGTAGCCCTTTGGCGCCCTCTTGTGTCCTTTTTCTGTGTCAGTTTCTGTGTGTCAGTCTAGTGTCTGATGTTATCTTTTACTGTTTCCTCCCAGGTCAGCTCCAGCCTCGTTGTCCCCAGCTCAGTGTGTGTGTATGTACTATGTCCTCCTCCAGCTAGTTTGTGTTAGTCCTTCCCTCTGTCTTTAGGAAATTGTTGTTTAGTTTTGTGTTAAGGTATTTGCCATCCTCTGTTTCTGTTTTCCCCATTGAGTTGATTAGTGTCACCTGCCTTCCCTCCAGCAGCTCACCCCACACACCTGCTTCCTGTTTCCCTGATTGCTCCTCCCAGTGTATTTAAGCCCTGTCTGTCTCTGTGTTCTTGTCGGTCCATTGTTGCTTGTCAGCGTTATTAGTCCTGTCAGTCTGCTCGTTCCTCTGGTGTTTTTTGACTCCCTGGATTCTTGGATTTTGGCTCCCTCCCTGTTCTTGGATTTATTCTTTATTTTGGACACATCCTACAATAAAAGGATTTTCTTTATTTCAATTCCTGCCTCGTGTCATCCTGGGTTTTGCAATTTGGGTCCTACTCTCCTAAACGTGACAATGTGCCCAGAAAACCTGACCAGGGAAGCTTCCAGGAGGCATCCTAATCAGATACCTGAGCCACCTCAACTGGCTCCTCTTGACGTAGAGGAACAGCAGATCTACTCCGAGCTCCTCCCAGATGACCGGGCTTCTCAGCCTATCTCTAAGGGAGAGCCCAGCCACCCTGCAGAGAACACTCCTTTTGGCCGCTTGTATCCTCAATCTCATTCTTTTGGCCTCTACCCAAAGCTTGTGACCATAGGTAAGAGTTGGAACGTAGGCCAACTGGTAAATACAGAGCTTTGCCTTCTGGCTCAGCTCTCTCTTCACCATGATAGACCAGTACAATGCCCACATCACTGCAGACCCAGCATCAATTTGCCTGTTGATCTCATGCTCCATCTTTCCCTCACCCTTGAACAAGACCCTGAGATACTTAAACTTCTAAGAAAATGCAAGCACATATTCTTGCAGTAGAAAATGGTGAAGAACTTTCTACATACTCCAAATTGATTTAATTTGCACCAGAAGGGCAATCTTTGATGTGCTTTTTAGCTGACATGTTCAGATTTTTCACTGAATGCCAGGTTCTTGGGCAATGCCAACATTCTACTTCTACATCTGAACACACTCCACTGGTTCCCCTTCATAGGAAAACTATAGGTGGTAGGGGTTGCATCAACCAGTCGACTATTCGGGTAGTCGACTTCACTGCTCTGTAGTGACTTTTTATGCCTTTCATCGACTAGTCTCTGTCACGTGATAATGACCGGCAAGATGCAGTCCTCGGAAAAGACAACAGGTGATGAGCCCCTGCATGTCAGGAGGCGACGCGCTATGTCAGAGCGTCGATATCTGACGCCCGCGGTAAAATGGACATTTGACCGAATTGTGACCTTTACCCTCTTGCAACTTCACCTTCCCCTCACCCCCACCCTAACCTTAACCAGCTTGCGCATGCAAAGCTCTGATTGATGTGCTCCAGACATCTGCGTCCTGAGCACGGCCACAGTAACATTATAAAATTAGGTGTCGCCACCTCAAAAACAAATTTAACATGCAATCGTTTATGTCGGCTCATTTCCTTTTATGTTTTTCTGTCTGTTATTTGTGCCTGATGCGTTTCGCTGCTGTGGAGCGGAGTGCATCACCTGTTTTGTCCTCCGGTGACTTCACCTCACTGGTGCAGCCGGCGCGCAGCGCGCACTCCGCTGTTTTTGTGGTCGGTAGATCTTTTAGAACTGCAGTTCAAAGGTAACTCATAAGGTGAATATATATGAAGCCATGTAGCAGTTTTTCTTTAGGATTGAGAGGAGATGCAGGAAGATAATAAACAGACAGAACAGAAAAATAGTCAAATAAAAACAAGTTAGTTTTTGTACCCGGTGGTTGCAACAAACAGACACCATTGAAGGTAATCAGAGGCGAGGAACAGAAAATGAATTAATTATTTTAATGTTTAGAGCAGCAGGAACTCTGAGAGGCTGCAGATGCATCAGTGAGTTTGCTGCTGCTGCGCGCGGGTGTGTGTGTGTGTGTGTGGGGGGGGGGGGGGGGGGGGGGGGGCTGAAGGAGATGAACAGTAAAGATGCAGAAATTACCATTGTTAAAAGAGATGTTTAACTTTGAAAATGTGGGCGCAATTTTAATTGTCAAAAACTCCAGCGAACCCCCCCCCACCGTGCGTCCGAAAAAAACGCTTGGTCCCCCTTCGTTAGTTTTAGCCGCTTCAGGTGTATGACATCATCAACAACTAGTCAAAGTCGACTAGATTTTCATTACTTGACTATCGACTTAAAAAAATTATATCATGCAGCAGTGGTGGACTGGACTTCTTTCTGAAATCTAAATCTTTGGTTTTTGTCATTTAGTTTTAAATAGGAACGGTAACATCACACCAAACATTCCGTCGCCACCTGACCAGGTGAGTCATCCTCTCTCTCTAATAGACAATCCATAAATGTGTCATCTGCAAACATCAAAATATGTTACCCTGTATAATGACTCCTGCAATCTTTGGTGTTGGATAAACAATAAAAGAGAGACAGCAAATCCCAGGAGTAAAACCTGTGCAGGAAAATGCCTCATATGACATAGAAACTTTCACCAGGACTCGCTTTGATCTGTCAGCTAGAGCATCTAAACATGATCAAAACCACCTGAGAATGGGTCTGCACAATCCTGAAATGCCCAGAGATAATGTCTAGACCAGGACTCTCCTTAGTTTTAGTTCCATGGAGCACGCTCCGGACATCCTGATCGTTCAAAAGAAAAAAAAATGCGACGATTGGGAAGAAGAAATCGGTTTCTACTGCTTAAAGTGACGATGTGTAGTTTTTACGATCTATTGAAATGTTGTTGAAAATGAATTAAAGGATGGTTGTTGAAAAGTATTGGCAGCTTTGTAACATATAACCATAAAAATCCAGTCTAAAATACATGGGAACAAGCCCAAGTCTGTGGGACGATACCATGTTTCCTTCTATGGGAACCTGTGAAGACAAAATACATTTACAAAATTTTCACCATTCATAAATGTTGTTTTACACATTTACCTCTTAAATCATTGCCAGTGATGAAAGGAGTCTATGCTTGTCATTTTGCTGGAGGATGCACTCCCAGGGATTTTTGACCCCAATGGTTGGCAAGGCCTTTCTCAAACACAAAAATACTGCTTGCTTGCAATGATTTACTGCTGCCTATCGCCAGAGAAAATGCACACTATCACTTTAATGTGTTCATTAAAATACTTATTGTTAAATCTAAGATAAGAAGTATTGTAACTGTCAGTTTCTTGTTCAAATAAACCCGATTTAGTCTGATGTGATAATTATGTATGTTTTGAGTTCCTCACGATCGACAGGTGATTCCAGTCTTTTAAAATGATGCTTTTAAAACTTTTTATCAGTTTCCTAAGGTACTTATTCATCAATTTCGTTAGGAAATTAGAGAAACAGGAATACATGACTCTTCACAGACGTTTATATAACTACTTACAGTTAAAGTCACTTTTTGACAGTACCTCCAGTAACTGTTGTTGCCTAGCTATTTGTATCAGGGCTTAAAAATATATATTTAAAAAATGAAACCAATATTGATTGCAGATAGAATGGTTCAAGCATTATGAAGATTTAAACAGATAAAATGAAAAAAAGCAAGAATTTTCCTACAAACTAGACTGTTTTTTAAAATCTTTGATGCATCTTGCACAAGATCACCCTCTAACATTTAATTGTCTGTCCAAAATTCAATTCAAATTCAATTCAAATTCAAAAATACTTTATTAATCCCAGAGGGAAATTGATTGCTGTAGTAGCTCAGAATAATAATAATCAAGTCATCAAAGAGTTATTGTATACTGGCTTTAATGCAAATATTTTGTCAAAATAAAAGGAAACGACACAAATAAAAATGTAAAACTTCACACAAAACAAGAAATGAGAAAAGTGGGTCATGCATATAGCTGCATATGTTGATCTAAACAGCATAGCCTAAAGATGAAACTCCGAGTCATAATATTCAAAGTTATAAACAGGGTCAGTGTGCTTGCCTCAACATTCCTCCTGAAGGTATGTTTAATATTTATGTATTTCAAATGCAACATGACATATTTTACCCATTTGGCATAAATAGAAAGTTTAGAGTTGTTATAGAAAATGATAAGATAGAAAGCAGCTTTAAGTGACTTCATTATGAATAGTTTCTGACAGGAAGCATTTGATCTCACACTAAAATGGCATTAAAATGCTCACTAGGGTATTTTGAAACTACGTTTTTAACTTACATGTCATCACCCAAATAAATGAATTATAGTATTTTTTTCTCCCTAGATGTTTCCACATTTGAGTAAGTTTGAGCCTGTTTGGTTGTAGTAAAGCCTCTGTCTGCTGCAGGTTTTGGACATACATTCTCAGCCTTTCTATTCCAGGTTCTGTTAGAAATAGAAAGCCTTTGGCCCGTTTCCATGGCGTTCTGTCGACTGATTAGGTTACCACACACCAATAGTTCCATTAATCCAGGATATCATTTCATTTTTGTACGCTTCAAGAGACACAAAGTTATCAAACAGTCGCTAGATATGTATTGACAAGGGAAATTCTTTGTTACCCAGTTACATTGAAAATAAGAGGCCATGTAGATAGTAAAGTGTGAAGATGACTCCATTAATCATCCCGAGAGTGCCTATTATACGTATGTTCTCTGCTTATTAATTCTTTTTGCTTCTCTGCTGCTGTTGAACACTATAATTCTGCTGAGCCAAGCATTATTATTGTAATTTTGTTTGTATCTTATAGACATCCTCACTGTTTGGAGCATCATGAAGTTCTTGAAAAATAAATACCGGTACAAAAAACCCTACTGTCACATTATATAATGATTAATATATTCATTATAAATAGACAATAGGTTACAGACTGTGTGTGATGCCAGTGTCTCCTTGGACAGAAGCTTTGAATGCATGAATGCATTCACAATGGAATTTCTAAAATGTCTTGAACTGTTTGCTTGGGTATACCTGTGTGTGCTGCATGTTTGGAAACTTTGCAAGACAAATTCCTTTTCAGTTGCAGAGTTTTTGTATTTGTTGAGAAATCATATGCTGGTGAAGGTTCTCAGTCATCCAGGTCATGGTAATCCAAAAGAGTTGAAATGAAGGCAACTGGATGTCTTTGACTCTCCCATATTCCTGTCAGAATTGAGAAAGATCCTCAGATGAGAAGCGAAACGTCTTCAAGAAACCAAAGAAGTCCAGTTGCCTTCATTCCAACTCTTTTGGGTTGAGAAATCATGTTCAACCCTTCTCAGCTGAGATTCTAGGTTAGGGTCAGGGATGATCATTGGGTTTGAATCCTAAGAAACCAAGTTGTGACTGAAACAAAAAAAAAACAAATATATTGAGTGCAATATTTGTATAGCCTTGTTAGGGTTCTATAACTCCCCAAGGCGCTTCACAACACAATCAGTCATTCTGCCAGTTACACACACATTCACTACTCAAATGTATAAGCTACAATGTAGCCACAGCTACATTTACAGTTGTGATGTTTGCAAATGTGTCTTAGGTACAAGATGTTTAGGATTCCAATCAAGAATTACCTTCCTCTTGGTTGAACTTTGAGCATGTTTGAAATTTTTTAAAAACAAACTTTCTCTGAAAATATTCAGAAGCACCAGGCGTTTGGAACCCATCCCAAACGGATTTCAGTTTAGTTTGTAAGAGTCAGAAAGTAAACAAATGTGAGCTTGGGAGGAGTTAGAGTTTTATGTAAATAGGTTTTGACTATTTGGAGACAGAAAAACAAAAATCTGACGTTATGTATATAAGTCACGTATTATATTTCAAACAAATTAAAGCCCCTGTCACACTAGAGGTTGCTCCACTCCGCCCAGATATAGTATGAAGTGTTTACATCTGGATAGCCTGTATTTTTTCTGTGAGCAACAGGTCGTTTTTCAGCTCTGTTCCGAAGGCAGTCTGCTTTGGGCTGGTGGCCCAACAAATGACTGATTGGCCAGCTCTAATTGACACCTACTAATAGGGGAGCCTCCGATTGGCTATAGAATCAGACAGCGGGGGCTTCCCACATGTGCGATTCATTATCATTCTGGATGTTTCATTTAAGGAATTTCTCTGCGTGTCTTTTGGCCCCCCACATACTCAGAGATTTACACGTTCCTACCGGTGTGAGACCTGGACTGACACCATCCAGCCAGATGACACCATCCACCAGGCCAGATGTGGAAGTGAAATAAGACATAAGTCAGACATGATAGTTACTAAAATACGAGGACAACATTTGTACCACAAATAAAACAATCCATTTTTTCCCTCTAGTGGAAAAAAGCAGTTACTACAACATTAATAACTCATTTGCACTTCCTGTAAAATCTTTCAAAATAAAACATTCCACATAAAAATTACCTAATTTACCAGATATCAGCTCGATAGCTACAATTAGCTGACTTACATTTAAACAGGAAATTTGCCTCTGAAGTAGCTGCCGGCTCCTGATCTGCCACCCATTTCAAAATTCTGCGCTGTATTCTGGGAAATTTTTGACCTAGAGAAGACAACAACATACATTTATAATAAAATAATTAATACATTTATTTTAATGATCAACAAGCTAAAGCAGCTAATTAGCGGCTAGGTGCAGTGCTGCAAACATATCAGATCATATGCCCTCTGGTGGCCACTGGGCAAACCTAATTTCAAAGTAATTTGTTTTTAAAAGGTACATATTTTTGTTTTAATCAGGAAAATCATTAATGTATTTGCAATGTATGTATAAACTACTCAAATGTATAAAATAAAACCAAATATAACAAAAGTAGTAACAGAATAGAAAAGCAAATATTTTTTACTCATTGTTCTAAATAAACTTTTATTTCAATTACATGCAATCTGCTGTTTGATTTGATTGATTGCCACATGCTCTGTCAATAGGGAGCCTTGTCTCCTCCCTTTCCGGTCGGCTCATGGGTCCCTGGAAAAACGAAAAAATGAATGCAAGTCAATGGGGCTAAAAGAGCTATTTTCTAATCTGCCTTACGCCCTGGATCACACACATGTTCTTTTAAATGAAAACTAATGATGTGTGTTTCGACCATGCCTGTAACATACTTTGAGATTTATCAGCTTGTTAAAGTTCGTACTTAGCATGACTACAAATCAGATGCCAGCATGTTGCATACTATATGACGTCACAGCAGAATCTCCTCGCCCCTAGTGTAGCTGCTACTTACCACATGGCCAGATTTTTGGTGGTTCTTTCCTCCTGAAAGAAGGATTTGAAATTGACTGAACTTACAGCCATTTTATTTCTGTGTCTGGTTTGATTACGTCACTTTCGTGATGCGCATTAGTAGACCTGAACATATTTTCACACAAAACCCAGTTTTGTGCACTTTCTTGGCATCAAAATGTGTCTTTAAAATTCATGTACAACATATGTGAAATCCATGGCACATAACAAGCGGAATTAGAAAATAATGTTTTTAGCCCCATTGACTTTGATTAATTTTTTTCATTCTTCCGGAGACCCATGGTTCGGAAGTAGATGGGCATGACTTAGACTGCCTAGAGGGGACTTGCAGGTATTATTGTTTACCGGATTGAAGCTTTTAACCCTGAATGCGTCTTTGTGAGACAAGAACTGGTAGAGTTTGAGATTGTGACTCACATCACTCAGATTTCTGCACAAATCTGCATCAAACAACGTGTTAAGAAAAACATTTTCAAGCATTTAATGCTCTTCATACCCTAAGATGAGAGCAACTTGCCCAGAATATTCCCAGGGCTGTTGACTGGGTTCCTTCATTTGCCTTTTCTGAGTTGCATGGGAACAACAAAAGTACAGTCAGTGCTTTTTGTGACCTCATAGTGTATGAATGCGTTACCGTTCCCATCGGTGATGCAATGCTTATCGGACAAGCAGCTCCGTCACAACACAGATGAGGCCTCACTGACTGGATTGCACAGTCAGGTCCTTCCCAACTCACGACTAGTTTCAGTCACACTGTTTCTGGTTCTGAAACATTGCTCATCCTGACCACCTCATTAGTAAACTGAATGTATTGAATCATGCCTGTCTCAGATTTTTCAGCTGCCACTGATTAGAGCTGATGTGTTTGTTTCAGAGTCCAGGCAACCAGATGGTAAATTCCATTTGATTAGTTTCTTATTTTGAAAAGAGTGGGAGTTAGTCTGTAGGCTTGTCTGCTTGGCAGCATTGTTATATGAGCAGGTGGATCTTGTGTTTCTGTCTGCTCAGCATGTCCGTCCTCCTGGCTTTAGTATTTTTCTGTCAGGGAAAAAATGTTTGTTTTTGGTATTTGATTTGTAGAATCTGGCCGGTTGTCATTAGGGAATGTTTATGCACTTTTATTGTGTGCCAGATATTTTGGCAGCATGCTAATTGATTTATTGGAAGTGCTAAAAGTGATGCAAGAACTTCCTGTTGGTTGTTGTTTCAAAGGCTGTTACCAGTCAAAATGGCTTGAAGCTAATATCAAAGAAACATTTCCACCTGTGCTTTAATTTGTATTCAAATGGAAATGGTTCTGTTTAAGGAACAAAGAGCAGAGATAAGGAGTGAAAAAGGAAAGTGAACTCAGTTCTTACAAAGCAGCCAAAGGTTTCTTTTGTATGAGAGGTAATGCTAAAGTCTGGCCTGACTAAGTGTACTTTTTATTAGATAAAAATGAAAGCACTTTATTTCAGATGTCTCACGTCCATTATTTTTCCATTTCTTGTGAAAGATGTTGGCTACAGCACAGCAGAAAAGTAGTGAATCATAAACCAAACAATACATCCACATTTTCATGGGAAATGTTGACACCAGGAGACTTGGTTGGTTTTAGGGCTGGGCAACAAATCGAAAATTTATTGTTATCAAAATTTCTGACTCTAACCAATCAAAATGATCCCATGTCAATAAATGTGGTTATAAAAACAATGAAAAGATGTGTGTAGGTTGGTCTAGTGGAAAAAAGTGGTTACTACAGCATTAACATATAAAGAAAGCTTTGATTGATTGATTGATTGATAACTTATTTGCACTTCCTGTAAAATCTTTCAAAGTAAAACATTCCACATAAATATTACTACGATTCTTAAATTATTGTTAACAGCATAGTTAGTCTACGGGCGTTTCTCAATGTCAAGGCGCCTTGCTTACGAGGACAATGCCCATCCTTGGTTAAAGAAAACGGTTGAATGGAACTGACTTATGTCACGTGACCACAGCTCAGAGCAGCGGTCACGTCACGTCGCGTGATACGTAAGGTAAAGTTCTATTTTATAAGTGTTCAGTAGATGTATAACGAGCCTTTCACTTTTTTGATATGTATATATCTGGTAAATCTAATGTGTACGCAAGTTAGTACCTGCTAGCCACCAAAGCTGTAACTACTAAGCAACTAACCAACTTCTTTGGGTCTAAGAAACATTTCAGATATCAGCTCGATAGCTACAATTAGTTGACTCACATTCATACAGGAAATTTGCCTCTGAAGTGGCTGCTTCTAATTTGGTATTTGGTAATAAAAACAATGAAAAGATGTGTGTAGGTTGGCGACGTTCCTGTCCCGTTAAGGAGCTGTACCACCTCGAGTTACATGACAACGTGACTCAACCTTGTACAAGTGACAGCGCCATTTAGTGGCCAACTTTTGTTTTTGCGCACATGTAGTTATCGTCCATTTATCGTTTTCAAGGTGAAATCCTCAATATCCCATGATATTGATTTTAGGCTATATCGCCCAGCCCTAGTTAGTTTATATTTTCTTATTGATGAGTCAGCATTGCTCTTACTACAGCAAAACACCTGCGTGAGTTCTCAGGTTGCAGCCCGGCAGTTGTCTTCCAATTGCTACAAAACCAAATATTTCACCTACTTGTTTAATTTGTTGTCTTAATGTTGGTGGACTGTCTGAATATATAACAACCTCCTCCACAGACCTTAAAAGAAGCTCGAAGCCTGCTTGTTAGAGAAATGAAGGAATGTTTGGACTCAAAACAAATTCTTTGCCATCAAAACAAAATTGGGAGCAGAAAAACTTTTAAATCCTACTGAAACTCAAAACTTGAAGCAGCAGCAGTTTCTTTTTTAGGACTGATAATCCTTTTCTGGTTACCATTGCTGTTAGCAAGATTGAAAAAAATATATTTAAATGTCATATGTTTGTTGGTGCTAAAAAACGGCTGATGTATTGGGATTTTCATCCAAAATCATCTCCAGGGTTCAGATAGAATTACACAGAAATGAGAAAACGCAGTGAGCAGCAGATGAAAATGTCTCTGTGCTTCACACTGAACCTTGAAGCAGATGGACTACATCTGCAGAAGAACACACAAGGTGTCACTCCTATTAGAAAAGGAAACTGAGGCTACAATTCACACATCATTATGTAACATCCAGCAATGGTCAGTTTTTAGGTACTGTTTGACCATTCAACATCTGGTCAAAAAGGAGACATGAGACTGCATGTGTCCCCTCTAAATCAGCCTGCCTTCATCCCACCAGCTGGAGCTCAGAGCCTCTCTGCAGCTCTAAACACAGATAACGAAGTGTCAATAACAATGCTCCTCAAGGTCCAATCTTTCAGGACTCTTCATGCCTCCATATAAGGAACACTCGCAGCCCGGATTTCCTACATCAGATATGAACTTCTATAACTTATAAGCTAGATAATCATTAAATAAACATTTGTTTATTGCTACTTATAATAATTATAAAATAATGAAATGTTTCATTAATCTGTGCTCAATGATTGAAGTTTGAAATGAATGTTATGTTGTGATTACAGTGATTGAAAAATGTTTCAGCATGTTGATGACAAGGTCATCACCATTTGCACTCACACAAGGACAAAGTAAAGTTAAGTTAAACTCATGACACATAGATAGTCCTTTTCCCCAGATCAGAGCATTGCTATCAAGGAAGGCGTGTTTCTGAGATTCTTGGTAATATTCCTCAAACTTGTCAACCTCTGGTTGGCTACACAATCATAACATGAGAACATTAAAACCAGATTACTCGGGGTTTTCCCTCAGTTCTAGAGAAAGCTTCAGACCGGCCATTTGAAGCAACACCCTCTTTAACCATCGAAGCTTTTGACACGTCGTCAAAACCTTTTGCACCTGCAAAGCTGATACAGCAAACAGTTCCTGCAGAACAAGCTGATATTGTTTAGACTCATTCAGAGTCCCAGACGCGCTGTTCCATCCGTCTGTCATGACCCGAGACATCTCTGGACTGGAGAAGTTGGTGCTGTGGTCAATCTACTGGATCTTTGGTGCCAGAGGTCATCCGACCTCTCTGACCTTCGGATCCACCAAGAGGGTCTCCAAAAACGGGCAAAGTAGACACACAGATAGTGTCTGATGTGCTTGTGATAATAATCAACTTCATAGCTTAACACAAACCAAATTCTTTTACATCCAGAACTCAGCTCTCCTAGATACGAAAGTTCTGACTAACATCGCATTCACACATAGGTTTCATACATCACATTTAGTTCCATCCATCACAGTAAACGTTAGTTAACTTGTCATGTTTTAATTGTTGGTAAAATAAATTCTTTATTTTAGAAACCTGAATGTTTTCTGAATCAAAATGAAGTGTGTACAGTCCCCTAATAAAGAAAGAAACCTAGAATCTTTTGATTAACACCGTAAAGACCAAGCAGGTTGATATTCTATATTTAGATAGAGTATCACAGCTTATTGGTCATAAGTAGAGGTAATATATTTATTGAGCTCTTAAAGCACTCAATTTACCAAACCCTACAGCCAGAACAGACCAAGAGATTTAGAGGGTTGGATGGTATCCACCCTACCTTGTGTCAATAGTGCAGACAGGTTGTGGTGTAATGGTGGTGGTGGTGGGGGTTCTTTACACACATTAGGCCCTGCAGCACCCTATACCTATAAGATGACCAAGGCAATCTCTTTGTGACCACAGTGGACCCATAAGTCCTTTTTAGAAGACAAACCATGCTGGCAAATCAGCGTTGCCATGGCATATCTTATGAACGTGCCGTGGTGGCATGGCATAGCAGGAATTTTGCAGCATTCGTGCCACCACGTAATTTTGCCACAATGCCTGACTTGTGAATTCATTTTACACCTTGGCACAAAAAGGGAGGTGTCATGGTCACGTGGGGAGTTACTACTGAGCTTCGGCTAGCAACTATTTGAAAATGAAAGTAAATACAGGCCGTAAGTTTTGCTTTTGTAATCAGAATCAGCTGAGATGATAAACTACAGCGATGCAGAGCTCCAGGGGCTTCGCTCTGTTAGAGCTGGAGCTCACATGACCAGAAGTTGCACAGGGACTGTGGAGGACAGACACCTTTAGGAGCGGCTTGTTAAAAAAACTTAATGAGCGCAGCTTCGATTGCAATAAAAAGCAAGTTATGTCAAAGATAATGGAAGTCCGCAGAAGCGCAGAGACCACCCCCATACCCCCTTTATACCACCATCACATAATCTTTGTGAGAAGGACACGGTGGCACCACATTACCGCCCCGGTCTGACCACTCATTAACAACCTAAGGCTCCCTGATGCTGGCTCAACGTTGAGGCAAATTGGTGGCATTTTTTTCTAAAAGAAGCTGTATTCTAATGGCTATTTCCAGCAGGAAAATGCACAATGTTACAAATCTCAGATCATCTCTACTTGGTGTCTTGAATAATGACTTTCCTAGACTCCTGTCGCCACAGTCACCAGAACCTTTGGGGTGTGGTGGAACAGGAGATTCACATCGTGGATGTAACTGTGTAATGCTTTCATGAAAACATGGACCAGAGAACATTAAGAATGAAGAAAGAATTTCTGAGTCTATGAGGCTCATGCTGGTTGAATCTCCTAAAGCAACTGGACCTCATTCCCTGGTTCATTTATTCCCAGGTGAGGGTTGAACAGGACACACCAGAAGCAGACTGGCAAATCGTGAGTTCTGGAGAATCCCAGAACGTCCGGTGTCCTCCAGGGCCAGTGGGTGTTCTCCTGGCCATCGAATGTGACACAGGTCAGCATTCTGTAATTAGACAAATTATCGAACAAAGGATGACGTGGCCTGGGAATGTATTTATGTGAGGATAACCGTGGACTTATTCAAGTTAAGACATATCTTACCATGCATGTGTCAGTATGCTTAAATTAGCATTTAGCTTGTTGTACGATTTATCATACCACAATAAAATGACAACATCAGCGATTTTCCTGTATTATTTGTCTTCATAGTTCAGATTTGAAGTTTCGTCTAAGCTAGCTGCAGGATGTTCTACAGTCTACGATGTGAATCGCTTCTGGCTGCTGGAAGACAAAAACCGGGCTTTAAAGCATGAAGTTGCCTCTCTTCGACAAGAGAAACAGTACTACAGAAAACTGGTATCTCTGCTTTTTAAATTCCTTTAAGTTCAGTCACTGTCTTCACATTAACACACACTTCAAGAGTTTATGCAAACTGGTTTGCTGCTTATTTACTGATATATCTTGAAGTTCAGATGCAGCGTTCCCTCTACTCTCTGATTCTGCTTTTGTTTTTTAAAAAGGCACGTTATGCAAAACTCACCTTTTCATCCATTTGCACTGCCATTTGGGTCTCTACTGCTTCTACAAACACTCCAAACAAGAAAAAAAATCTTTTATTGTTTGGTTTAAGGAATTATGTGTCCACAAAAGCTGTTTGAAAAAGTCCCCATTTGTGATGTCACAAACCAGGAAAGCAGAAATGAACCAACTCTAACGTGCAAGAAAGAGCTGCTGTTGCAGGAGCAGCAGCTCTTTTCTGAGCCCTTCCCTGATATCAGAGCTTCTCAGCTTACAGTAGCCTAAGTAGCTTGTTTTCTGTGACAGTGACCTAAAATAGCTACTTCTGGAAACTGTCAAGAAGAAAACTGCGGAAACTGCTTTGTGTAAGAGGGATTTGGTGCAAAGCACTTCATGAACATGGTTTGCACACATGACAGGACTATTAAAACTTAAAGGCATTTTCCACCCCTAAGTAAAGTTTAGTCTGTTACCATATTTCCCATAGTAAGATAAAACAATTAGTAAGTTATTGGTAACAACTAGCCCTGTGTGGAAAAAGTAATTAAACTGACTAAATAGTAAGTAAGTAAATTTTATTTATATAGCACTTATCGCAGACATAGAATCTCAAAGTGCTTCAGATCAAAACAAAATACACCATAAAGTCATTAAATCATAATGATCTCAAAACAGAAATAGATTAACAAAAAAAATAAAGCCACAAAATTATTAAATGTCATAAGCAGATGAAAGATTATAAATTTGAGTTATTGTCACTATTGAGTAATTTTAATGGATTTTTCCATTGAAGGTGTTGGGGTTATTAGGAAGCGAATAATTTGTAAGCTTTTGCTTACTTTTGGATTCTTCAATAAATTCTGTAAATATGGGAATATTTACGGATGTATTGATTAATTAAGATACAATTAGGTATCTTCGGGGCACCATTCCCCTTTTAACCGGGGAAAAATTGAATCCAAACCCTTATCAGTCTTTCTTAAAGTTCGTGGAATCTTCTAGGAGCAGAGATTTTCACACCAACACAAGCAAGTCAAGGGAGGCAAAATCTGAATTTTATAACATTTAATTACACAAGGGATAATAATGTAAGACAATTTGATATAAATGGAGATGTGTGTGTGTATGTGTAATCAAATGTGCGTGTGAATAAATGCTTTGTTTTCCCAGAGCAGGTGCGTGCGGGGGGGTGGGGGTGGGGGGGAGTGTGTCCTTGAGATGTGTGAGCTGTAACTTTTTCTCTCTCAGATGCAGACAACAGAATTAGCTTGCTCTTAGTGACTTAAAATTACAGTTGAACTGAACTTAACCACTTCAAAAGTTAACAAACAACAAAGATCACTCGTAAATTATTTAATCTAAAAGAGAAGTCGACCAGCCTGGCCACAGCTGACGACTAAAGATATTTAAATAATAAACAAACAGACCTTACTTCACGGTGGAGATATGACGTATTTGGTTACGAAAAAGAGAAAAACCGGAGCTACTTTTAAACGATCCGCGGTGATCGCTTATTTTGGTCTAGAAGAACGGGAAAGATAAGAGTAAAAATGAAATAAACTTGCATGAGCAAAACCCTCTCTGAGCGAAGCAAAGGCGTCCCTTTGAAGTTCGCTGGTCAGATGTGATTTTACGCTTCTCTTCCGCAGTTCTGCGTCTTCCACTTTAGTGTCTCTCCGTCGGTCTGATGGAGTTGCTTTCCAGCGGCTCGGTGTTCGCACTCTTCAAGCCCCCAGGCCTCGTGCACACGTTATCCGGAGCCGTAGTCAGCGATCGTGTCCTTCACGCCAGTACAACTGGTACAAAAGAACCCTAAGTTTCGTTTTTCGCTGAAATTTATAGTTTTGAGCTGGTTTTCGTGGGTTCGTGCTCCGCCTTGGCGGTGACGTCATCACATTGCTTCCGTGTGCAAAGCATCATGGGAAATGAAGTGTCTCTGGCGCTGATGATGGAATATGCTCTTTCAGTGCAACTTAACACAGTTTTTTTAGAGAAAATCACTGCACAGTAATTTCCTCATGAGGGCAGACCCTCAACAAAGCCTAGTTGTTACCATTCACTTACATTGTTTTACACTAAGCTAAATCTAAAGGAGTACTGTCTGTTCAGGAGAGTGACTGGGCTAGTTACAGATTGTTTATGTCTACTTATCTAACTATGGGGAATATGTTAACAAACACAAGACACGCTGTTGTCTTGGCAACATATTTGGGAAAGTGTGGACAGACACATATTCAGAGAGGAACTGACAGAGCTTTTTAGTTGCTGCTGTTTTCAACCTTGTGCACTTTATATTATATTTAGTTTAACACAGCAATGCATGAGCAAATTTCACTGACAGTTTCAGTGCAGGTTAAGGAATCTGCACGGTGTAAATGTTTATTCAAACTGATAGCTTTCCATTCGTGAAATTCCATTTTTCCACTTTAACTCCCCCTTTTTAGCCCTATATGGAACTGTAATTTTTTTCTCAATTTAAAGTCAGCAACCCATTTTATTAATAATGGCACAGTTCATGGCTGCCTGGTAGATTTAGGAGACCTTTTTGTTCGTTACCCTAGCTAACATGCACAACAGCAACCTGCATCTCTATCTTTTTTCCCAGGATGGGAGTTACAGTTCAGAGACAGTCTAAATGGGTTCCTGGCAGACTTCTTGCTCTGACTGCTGACAGCTTTACTCACACAGACTGCATCATTCTTATTTATGCAAAGCCAGACTCAGCTATGGATCAGTTAGGCTGAGAGAAACTCAGATATAGAACCTATTTTATTCCAACATATTTGTTTAAGCAGATGTGGTTTGTGGGTGCATATTTTTTTGGGGGCATTGGAAGAACAAAATAAAAAAAAACTGCTTAAATATGAGAGTTTTGGGTTTAAGAATTAGTTTTAAACTTTGAATTTGTTCATTTGAACATGTACAATAATTCACATAATGTATGCTAATCTGAAAACATTTGTTTATATCTCAGCTTGTTTTGAAATATAAAAATACAGCTGGTCAAGGGTGAAGGTCAAAACATGTCTTACGAATTTAAAATTGGACACATCCAAACAAAACCTGTTTACACAGCTGATTAAACACCTTTTTAAATTTTTACCCTTAATGCTGGGGTCAACCATTATTTGGAGCACACTTTAGTCTCTAAAGCGCATTGGAGCTTGCATTGAATAAAAAAATGATCAAAAATATTTTTCAATACTTTGAGCAAAAGGTAAATTTAATGTTATTGTATATTTTACATTATAATTCACTGGCTTAGAGAAAAACTGTTGCTAATTAAAAATTTCCACTTCATTCATGGTAAGGATATTAAATAGTTATACTAATTTTGTTTGTAGTTCATAAACCTACAATTCACCAATTTGAAGTCTAATCTTTTTGTCCGTATTGTTTGTGTCTAATGAAGGAGTCTACAGGAGTCAAGAGGCTTACTGAGAACACAGAACTTGGTGCTGAAGAAAGTTTTGATAATGAAAACTAAAATCTGACAGGGCAGCAAGAAGTAACCTTTAAACAGTTGATGTACAAAGAAAATAATAAACATTAAGAGGCCAACAATAAAAAATAAAAAATACCCACAACAACCAGAGATGCAGCCAGCAACAGTTAATATCTATCTATTTATATCTATCTATCTATATCTATATCTATATCTATCTATCTATCTATCTATATCTATATCTATATCTATATCTATCTATATATATCTATATATGTATATATCTATATATCTATAGATATATATGACAATGAGCTAAACAACCAGAGGCTTTTTCAACTGCTGAGAAGGTGATTGCTGACAGGCTGCAGCTGGGCTAATGATGGATGGCTAGCAGGTGTGTGAAAAGCAGAGTAAACTGAGGGAAAACAATGAACAATGATCAGGGGAACTAAAGAACTTGAGGAAAGCAAAATAAAGTAAACAAATGAAAAAACTCGAGAGCTGCAGAACCTTAATGATAAAACAATATCATGACCAAGGCAGCTGAAATAAAAGAAGATGCAACCCCAAATGCTGAAAGGAAAAGGAAACAACCTGCTGAAGTCGTGACACTTAGATTTTTATGAGTCAGTTTCTGTTTCATAGATTCAGTCACTTATTACTGTCTTGATGAAAAAAGCAGAATATAGATAAATCACACTGTCCTAAAATAATGAGTCATCACGTTTTGTCTTTTTTGGGCAATTATGTGTGTATGTGTGTATAGGAGAGTTTATTTTTTACATATACACAATATATATATATATATATATATATATATATATATATATATATATATATATATATATATATATATACAATAACAAAGAAAAATAAATATGGTTGTAATAGTTTGTATTTGTCCAAATGATGATGACGAACGTTTTCAACTTCAATTTATCAATTGGTGCTAAACATACAGTTATACAGATAATGTCAGCTGTTTAGACCTTTGGACTGGTTGCCTAGGAACCATCTAAAACGAACAGCCAGAGAAAGGTACCCCAGGTGAAGAATGACCTTCTCTGTGTTGTGTGGCTGCTGCTAAAAGGTCACAGCTGTCTCCCTGGACACCATTCCTATGGCAACAATTATTCACTGCTAGCAGCTGGTCCACTCAGGTGATAGCCCTCATGATGAAATGGGCCATCCCAGTACAAAGATGAGAAACATCCAATAAATAATCCCTAATAGCTGCATCGTCCCCACTCCTCCGTATCTGTCATTTTAGGCTTGTCTAATCAGAAATGCAGGCTAGGGTCAATAATAGTACAGGATAATGTTTAAATGTTTATTCACCTTAAAAGGTGTAAATTATGCTTAAAAAAATCCCTTATGATTTAATTGATCTTTTATGATATTCTGTAGATATTCAATTTAGTTATTCTTTTTTCTTCATGAGAAGTCAACAGGTTAAAACTCAAAAAAAATGGAAATATAGTGCAAGGTCCATCAATTTTAGTAATTAAACGTAGACCCAGAAACCACGTAAAGGCGCAGAAACCCATGGCAAGTGTTTTGGATTCATTAGATGGTTAGACTGTGACACTTTGAGTCTAGAATATTGAACCATTTCACACTATTCTTGCCTGATATTTAGAGTTTGGGGTTTTCATAAGCTAAAAGCCATAATCATCACAATTATAACAAACAAAGGCTTTGGATGTGTGAGTCTATCTCATATATTAGTTTCATTTTAAGTTGAGTTACTGACACAATGAACATTTGCACTATATTCTACTGTATGTTGCAGAGCAAACTGAGTCAGACGTGCAGTTGCATTGCTGTTATCCAATCAGAGGTGAGATGTCTAAATATCAGAATAGAAGAAACAGTGTACAAGGTATTCATTCCTGCTAGAGACAACTGCAAATTTATTGATTATTAAAAATTCTGTCAAAATCCTATTGCTCTCGAGCTGATACGAAACATTACGGCACAGAGGTGTGTGTGTGTGTGTGTGTTTTCTTGCAGTAGAAGTCAGTCAGCTACTTGTCGTTTTAATCATTTACGCAGAGACAGAGAGGCTGTCTTGCCTGGCCTGTGCATCTTCAAGTCTGCATTAACCAAAGCAGATCTGAAATATAACGGAGAGAATCAGGCCTGGCTTAGATTAAATCCAGTTCTTCTAAGATTTCATCCCATAGATATATTTTAAAATGAATTTCTTCCTCATGAGTGGACTTCATGTGAAGAGTAAAGCTAATATACTTCTAGGCTTTTGATGATTATTATGTTTTTCACTTAGTAGATCTGAAGCGGATTTTTTTGTCTTTATGATCCTAGGAGCAAAAGTACAATTGTATTTAGGGACACTCAAAACAACAATAAGATTAATATTTAATGATAAAGACGGGAATCTAAAACTAAACCAGTACTGGCTGTAAGACGTACAACTAAAAAATGCTGTTGAAAATGAACTATGGTGATATTAATAATCTGTAAAAACTTCTAAACATTCCCAGAGTTTTAAGCTGCAGCAGTAGAACAATAATTAGCAGCAATTGAGTTAATGTGAATATATGAGACTCTTATTGTGAAGGACTGAAGGAAGTTATGATAGTTTTGTTGATATTGTGGGAGTAAAATTTGCTCCTCACATTGTAGAAAATGCTGTCCTTATCTGTAGTGTGTTAAGCAAAAACCTGCCAAATAATTAGATTATAATAAAACATTTACCTGCTACTGAACCAAACACTTTTGTCCTCTGAAGCTTCTTTTGACTATTCTTGAAAAATCCATCTTTGAACTGCTTTCTTAACACTTAGATACTTTTATTGACATGACATAAACTTTTATTGATGAGGTTTTGATTTGAAATCGATTTTTTATTTTAAATTTTTTTTGGTAACACTTCACAATAAGGGTTCCTTTATTAACATTGCTTAATGCATTGATATGCATTAATAAACTATTAACTAAAGTGTTAACAAATGCTTAATAGTAATGTTAATATAGAATAATATATTACTAAGCAGACCCACCACAGCTTTTCATGTTTCACAGTTTCAACCTGTGTAAACGGTCTTTTTGCCAACCATCATGGCAAATGGGGCGGTCCCATGAGTGGCGTGACGTCACAAGGAAAGGGTCAATTGGAGCTACTGTTGTGGCCGGTCGCCATTTTAGATGGGTCTCCATTCGCCCCCAGTGCATTAATTTCTACTGAGGAAGGTGCTTACTCAACAAAAAAACACACTTTATCAAGCTTAAAATAAGACACAAGGCATGGCATGATAATTAAAATATAAATATAATACAATAAAATACATAAAATTAATTTCAATGTAAAATTCTGTCTGGTAGACTAGAAAAGTCACTAGTAATCCCACGTGATCTGTTTTTAATAGAACGCCGGTTGCTCACGGGCATAGTTGCTCACCCTGCGTTTACTTTGGAGAGTGAGGAGACCCATCCAATATGGCAGCAACACTGTAACACTCTCCAGGGCATGTCTACGTGTTTGTGTATTCATGACTTTGCTGCTGTATGACATTTTTACAAGATAATTTGTATCTACTCATTTCAAGCTCAAAAAGCACCACACTTGTGTGCAAGTGATTACTCACATACCAATACCCTGGTATTATATTTTTACATTTTTTATAGTTTTTGTTTTTGTGAAGCGCCTCGTGATTTTTATCTTGAGAGGTGCTATAGAAATGATATTTTCTTCTTCTTCTTCTTAAAAAAGATATACCAAAAATATAACATCACCATCCGCGTAAACAAGTTACCTAGATTGTAGTATCTCACGATACTGGAAGAAAAATCCATGAATTTGAACAAAAATGTATTCATAAAAATATCTTTAAATGAAAAATAAAAGTTATTTTTCATAAACAAACAGATTAAAATGTTCAAAAACAAAACTGAAATCAAAGTTTTTAGGTGCTACATTGTCTCACTTTTGGGAAAAAATGCTGTGTTGATAATAAAAGTGCTAAAATAAAACACTGCCAAAATGTAGGACCCTGTTGGATTAATTTTAAACCCCTTTGACTGGATTAATTCATTTTAGGGGGTAACTGTGATATAACCACGCTCACACATACATAAAAAGATTTGCATGAGTCACTGCATGTAAGCTGATGTCAGTATGATATAATTACTCTCAGTGACAAAGCAGTGTAGGCAGTGTGATCACAAGTGTGTGTCATGTTGTAGTTAATAGCTAAAATCTATGAGTTAGAAAAATAAATAAAGGGTTTTAAGGCCATTGTTTCCAAATTGTTTCACCTGTCGCTAAATGGTGAAATGCAGGCAATTATGTTATTTTTTCAGATGCAGTGAAAACTCTGATGAAGGCGCTGGTGAGAGTCAAAACGACAAAAACAAGCTTTATTTACTCTGTGCTATCCAGCTTGTTTTAGTTGTTTTCCTGCTCCATTCCTGCTGATTAACAGGCTTCTGCTCAGTTTGATGAACTGCTGAGCAAGTGATTCAACCACTAAATCAAATGTGGTAGAGGCATGGATGTAGTTTTGGAGGAGGGGGGTGGGGTGCATGACCCCCCTCACTTTTTCCAAAGTCGATTTTCGTCCCCTGCACTTTTTACCATCCAAAAACAACATTACGTTACATTTAACAGACACTGGTGGAGCACTCGGACCAAGTAGAAAACAACTGCTTGTGTTGAAGCCGTTGTATACTTACTGTAAAGATTACCCTCCCGGTCCTCATGCCAGTTGTGCCCCCCCACCCCCCACTTCTAAAGTCAAAATTACATCCATGGGTGCAGCAGAGAAACAAAAACATGCTCGATACTGGCCCTTGAGGACCAGGATTGGGCACCACTGCTCTGTAATCAGTTCAATAGATTCAAGATGGCCACTACAGCTCATCAACCTCTAGCTTGTATTACAGTTCTCCATCGGCTCGAGTACAGAGATGTACATGTATCTAAAGAAAAGCTTTCCTAATAGACTTCTACATCTGAGGAGTGGATTTCATGTGGTCCGGTCCGGGGTTTGTGTGTGTCTGGGGGCTGGAAAGAGGAGGCTCGCGGGCCTCTTTTGGGCTGCCCATTGAGTACCACTGATAGAGTAACTCTAAATGAAACACGTTAGAGCATTTTGTTAAATTGGCTTCTATCTACTGCAGGTAAGATACTGATTAACCATAATATGTCACACAATTGAAAGTGTGCTTTCAATTTCTCAAAATGTATTGAATTCTGATTTATTTCAGCATTCAGACATATTGGTCAATGTAATTGCATACTGGCTTTATACATAGTTTCTACAAGTTGCATTTTAACAAGTATTGTACTCCATTCCTTGATCTTTTCAGCATTGTTTTCTATGTATGTTCATTCAGTTCTAAATTAAGACCACAGAGAAGAGGATGCATGAAGCAGAGGCAGAATCCCTCTATTGAACAATCTGTACTGTCCAGAATCCAAGATGTCTATCTCTTTTCCACCTAACTGTGACCCTCTGATGTAGCTGATATTTGTAGCGGTGGAGCTGGTTGATTAATTCAACAGAGTGGATTTATGCAGCTTCCTTCTCCACAGAGGGGGGTTGGGGGGGTAGAGAGAGAGAGAGAAAGGGGAGACTGAGCAGAGGAGAGAGAAAGTGTGTACAAGAAAAGGAGAAAATGACAGTGGACCGGTGTTAAGTAGGGGAGGGTCTTTGGGGGTAGGGAGAGAGTGGATAGGAAAGAGAGTGTGTGGAGAGGGGGCGGAGGGACAAGAGGAGGAGGAGAGAGAGTGAGCAAGGAAGAGAGACAGGCCCCAGAGCTGCTGCTGCTGCTGCTGCTGCTGATGCTGCTGCAGCCGTTTGATGATTCCCCACCCATACAGAGCACGGAAGAAGGAAAGAGACTACAGCAAGGAGGAGGAAGGAGTAAGCGACACCTCAGCAAAGATGCTCCTGTGCTAGCCAACACACACGGTAAATACTGTCATCACCACTCTGCTGTTTGTCTCTGTGTTTGATTTAGCTCTGTTGAGTCCTATATATAGTGCTGAGGGTTAGCATAGCCAAGCAGCTGGGGAAAACCTGTCTGTGCAGTTGCTGCAGGAGGAGACAGATGTGCACAGCGAGGTGGAAAAGGAAAGCAGGGCTGGCACATTTAGTCTCTTCTGGAACTAAATAATGAGAAAGCAACAACCAGCTTTGCTGTTTCTTGACTGAAGTAGAGCCACCTGTTCAGAGATGTGTGGGTGTGAGTAGTGTGTCTCTCTGTGTGTGTGTGTGTGTGTGTGTGTGTGTGTGTAGGGATGAGGGGTGGGGTTATAGTGTACGAGTCTGGTAGTTTCATTTATGTCTCAGTTCTGTACAAATGCAAATGCTTGCAGGGATTTCTATGGTTCTATTAGGTTAATTTAGCAAGTTGAAGAGTGTCATAATGGATGATTTTTTTTATTTTAATAAAGTACTTAGATGAAAATCAGCTCACCTGTTCACGTAGGGACCTGGTGGGAAAGACGAACGTGGTGCTTAGTCAAACAAATTGACATTGTGTGAATCTACGTGTGTGCTTTGACGTTATCGGCTCTGGTAACCCGAGCCTTTTCTGGTTGCTAAATGCTAAAGGGGTTGCCAGGTGTCGGTGATGAACATTAACTCACTCATGTCTGATTGATGATATCCTCACCGGTTGTGTGTTCGTGCACATGGCACACCTAAGATCTAGTCAATGCTCAGTTTCAGAAAAGGTGATGATTCATTTGCGTGATATTTTGGGTGTTGCTCTATAGGAAAGAGTATTTGCCTGCAAAAACCATTTTAATCCACAACATGTATATGATTTCATTTGCTTTTCCATCTGTTCTGTTGCAGCATTCGTGGATGTAAAACTTAAACTAAGTCAATGTAAAATGTGTGAAGCACCGGTGTCAAAGTGCTTTTTATTACTTTGAATTGGTTAATTTCTATCGGACATGAAAATGTTACGCATGCTTCTTGAGCAGTCCAAAATAAATCCTTACGTTTGCAAACTTAACAGTCAAGTTTCAGGAGATTTGCATCCAACAAAACCTTTTTCAGACACTGCTAAGATGCTGGAAGTAGCAGAATAAAGTGTAAATGTTTATATATTTATATTTTTCTGTATAGTCAGGGCACACATGTCCCGGAGATACATATGTTTGAATGCAAGGCTGTGTGGGTGGGTGGCATGACATAGGAGAAATGCTGTATGGCAGCAAAGATGGATAAGAGTATAGCGTGCACCGTCAACTCCATGTTTCATTCTGTCCCTTTTTGTGCTCTGTGAAGATATCACATGCGGGTTTTAAAATTTTTTAATCCTACTGTCTTAATTCGGTTCCTCCAGCAGTCTTCACTCACCCTAGTTTCTTCCTTATTCCTCTCCTTCATCCACATGCATCATACCGGTTGGCTGTGCTAACAGCTTTTCAGTTGGAGGCTAGAGGGCAAAAACAGGAGAGAAGATGTGGGGATTGTAACATGTGTTTTCAGTCTCATGACTCAATTTGTCTCCTGCTCTTCTTTTAAGGCTAAAAAAGTACCTGGTGGTAAAGGTAGACCCCAACATGTGGGTGCTGCAATAATCTTTACAGCAACACCTTAGAGGTGACTTACAGCACCTTTCCAATAGTCCCATACATAGTTTGTATACTTGAACTAATGGGATGGCTTTCATAGACAAAGTACAGGAGGATAAAGCTTCAAACATCAATATTAATTCCAGCTACAGAACTATTTATTGCAGATGTGGTTACTATTTTTTATTGGGGTGCCAGTGAAAAAGCATTGGAGCAGCTTTATCAACCAAACTTTTCACTCATTTGAATGCCCCGCATCTTTGAATTTTTTTTTATATGTGGTTGAATTGTGAAGCAATTTGCTAAAAATGTCAAGAAATTTCCTCAATAACACCAGTAGGATTTGGGTGAAATAGGGGAGAAAATTTAGCCCTCATTGAAGCTTAATAGCAAGGCAGTAAAACCACCAGTCAACATTTAAACAGAGCATTGAGCTTCACATGGCTGAATATTAAAGGGGACATATTATACCTGTTACGTACCCAAAGGTCAAGTATTCACATAAAAATGACCAAAAATTAACTTTTAGTTTGCAGACTCAAACTCCGTCACACATCCAGGGATGCATTACATCTGTCTGGACTCCAAACAAGAAACGCAAGGATCTACGACTTGCAACCAAATAAGTTAGCCATAATAAGTGCTCTCCTTATCTTGGCTGGAACCAAAGTCATGCAGAAGACAGACCTTCTGCACTCTCACTCTGAATAAAGTTCATCTTACTTGAATCATAAATGACTTTTTAAAACTTAAAATTACAAGTGTCATATAGTCATCTCTTGTTAAATCCCAAAGTGTTTGAATAATCTGTGCAATAATCAATGATGTTAAATTGAATATGTTTCCTGCAATTATTCATTTGAGATCTTAAACTACACCAGAGTAGTATTTGTTGATTTAACAAGTTAATCTATCAGTATACACATACATCATAAGATTAATATTAAGGCTTTAGCATTTACTTCACATAAATGTGTAAAAAACATTTCCACTTCACACTAAGAGTTAACCTCAGAATATCTGAGTGAAGGAGTGACTTTCTGAGGCCTTTGTTAGCCCCCCCAACGTGTCTGTCTAATTTTATAAACAATAAAGTTAATAAATGCGAGAACACTTCCTGATCAAGTTAGTCTTTGACGTTCACTCAATGAGGCCACTTGAGTGAACAAGCATTTTGAGACCATCCAGTCTTTTGACCCCAAGGTCAAGGCCTCTCTGCAACACCTGCGAGTGATTTCAGCCACAACAGCTCTTGTAAGAGCCAGTCAACACCTCAGACAGACATCTAACCTGCAGACCCTGGTTGCATCTCATGGCCGGTGAAAACTGAATTCAAAGGGAGCTACGACTCTTTGGGTTCTCGAAGTCTCATCGTCTGGTGAACTCACCACTCGGGCTGCCTTTCCTCCGGACCGCCAGGCGCGACAGACACACAAGGGTATCGTAGACTCTGCACACTGGCATCGGATGGTTTTAGACTAAATAAAGTTTAGCTTATCAAACCATACAGCCAAATTGATTTTACAACCGAGACTTCACAAGCTCAATCTCAGATACTCACAAAGTTCTGCTAAAACATCTTGCTTCCAATCATTACTTCATTCATCATCTGTTATCTATACAACCATTATTTCATTCATACTTTGTCATGTACAATCATTTAGTTTAGGAAAATAGAATTTAAATAATTTTTATAACTATATTCTTGACTCTGAATTAATTTGAAGTGTGTGTTCCCTGAATAAGTCAAAGAAACTGAAGTCTTCCGATTAAACATTCAAATACCAATCAGATTGATATTTCAAATTTATATGGAACATCACATTTTATAGATCATTTAATATATATGTAGTCAATCCTTGACGCTACATATCTTTTATTAAACAATTTATAATAGCTCTATAGTTGATATGAAACATGGTCATGAAGTTCTTTGCACAAAATCCCTCTCACAAAGCTATTTCACCAACCCTGTACTCGACAGTTTCAGAACCTTACAGTAAAACCCAGTTCAGGACTCCGTCACTTTAAGGACAACAAGCTGTTGCTGACCACGTCCACCCATTCCCTGATTGGCTGTTGTGAGGTGAAAGGCTTAGGTATCTGAGAGAGGCTAAAGGTTGGTTTATGCTTGACGCGTCTGCGAGGTTCGCACGGCTCCGCGTGGCAAAATTGCGTCATTTTAACAACCATGCCTCTCCACCGCGCCTCCGCACGGCCCAAACTTGCCGCACCTAGAAAATTTTCTAACCACACGGATGGTCGGACGCGGAAAAACATGGCGGACTGGCAAGAACTAGTAAGGCAGAGGTTCGTAAATACAGACATTTGTATGATTCAGCTCTCAGAGATCACCGTGATCAACGTGTGGTTAATAATTCTTGGAGAGAAATAGCTCGCACTGTCGGAAAAGACGAAGACGCTGTTAAAAATGCTGGAATGCCATGTTTTAAACAACAGTTTTTTCTTCTACTATGGTGTAGTGTTAAATGCATGTCGTAGAGCTCCATGCTGCCCCCTACAGTTTGGGAGAATATTGGCTCACCGCAGAGACAAGCCGTATGAACCATAAACGCTGCAAGTTGTGAAGCGCGTTCCATCCGCGAGCCGCATCGCCAAGCGGAAAGTAAATGCGTCAAGCATAAACAAAGCTTTAGAGGAGAACCGCTGTGTCAGTACTTGAGAGGTGGTTCTATGCTAATGTTCCCTATTGTGACATCACAATAAGCAAACTTTTTAAATGGCTTGTAGAAGCATATAATGAATAGATGTTTTTTATTCACATTTGGAGTGTTTATAGAGGCAGTAAAGACCAGCATGGCAGAACAAAAGGAAAATGTGAGATTTGTTTAATATGTCCCCTTTAATACTGGTATATTTTATGACACTGTAAGTTTTCCACTGTTTTGCTAACAAACTCTTCTACTTAGTCCTACAATCACTTTCACTTCAAAAGGAAACTAAACATTGGCATGCAGACGTTTTCCTCTTCTTTTATGTGGTGTGTATTTCACAGCTGTAGGATGTATGTTTTTCTCTCAAATACCCTCAGAGTACATGTCTAAACTACCATGCATATTTTGTTTAGCTCAATTTAAAAAAAAATCCAAACTGGAAGTGAAGTGTCTTTTAACTTGTATTTCAGGAGCGCAGCAACTGTTTGTCTGGGGTCTACCTTTAAATTACTGTCTACCTCTTGCTAAATTTGTTGTCAGTGGGTAGGAGACCCAGGTGTGTGGTTTCCATGGTGACCTTAATGAGCCACTGACAGCAGCTTTAGAATTTGTTTTTGGCTTTGGTTCTCTTTCTACTTCCTATTCACTTTTTACATCCAAAACTTGTTCTTCAGAAAATTTGTAGCAAAATAGTATTTTGCTGCTTGACATGTTATTGGCGTCACAACAAGGAGGTTTCAGGTTCCAACTCAGGCTGTGCGGGTTAAAAACATGCATGCTTGTTAATTTGGTGGTTCCACACGGAGAGTGAGTGTGCATACAAGGTTGCTTGTCTTTGTATTGTCACTCTGATGGACTGACACACTGTCCAGGATGCACCCCGCCTCTCACCTGATGACAGCTGGCATGTCCAGGCTCCAGTGAATTAGGAGGTTTTTGTTTGCAGAGCTCGTCTGTCAGCTTCATGCAGTTCAAAAGGCATCAGATATGTTGCACGAAATACTTCCTTGCTACTTTTTTTATCATCCTGACTCAAACCTGAAAGAGAACAGTTTCTATAGCAACGCCATGCCCTCCCCTCTGCTTGTACTGTTGCCGTATAGCGTGCAGCTCAGAATGCGAAGACATCCCAGAATGTGAGTGAATGCTGTATTGATTGCTAGAATACACATCCAAAAGCGTTGTCACTTAGACGCCGAGGGGAGTGGGGATGGAAACACAAGGGAAAATTTCCTCCTCACACTTGCTAGTGGCTTTTCAGAATGCACTGAAGTTTTATAAAAAATAAATAAATAAATAAAAAAGACCGAGCACTGCAGAGGAAGAAAACGGGGGAAAAAAGGTGGGGCAGAAACGGAAAGTCAGAAAAATGAATATCCCTGAAAAAAATGGAAATCATTTAGAAGTCTAACTAGAGATGTAGTTTTATAGTTGCTAACACATTCTGGTGAAATCTCTGCTTCTCTTCAGCTGATTGAATGCAAATTAGTGTGTGTGTGTGTGTGTGTGTGTGCGCATAATCTCACTAATATTTAGAAAAATATATATTTTTGTTTTTTACCACAGCATCAAAATCCCATTTACCTTTTACTCTGCAGTCATCAATGTATTCTAGAGATAATATCTGACCCTATATCAAGGTAAAGGTTCCAGATAACTCTATTTTAAACCATCTGGAACAAAGGTAGTCACAGCATATGATAAAATATTACCATTGGCACTATTGAGATGTCATTTATCTCAAATACGAGTTATTTTTTGTCAGCCTGAATTCATACCTGGAAAGGAAGTGCTTTGTTTCAGTGAAACTCCGCCCATGCTCGCGCTGACAAAATGTGCCTACAATAGCGTCTTAGACAAGCTTGCTGAAAGCTATGGCAGTCTCATGGTTAAGCTGATTTTCTGGTAAATCTGTTGTCAGTTTTGCCATGTGCTGACATGGGTTCAAATCCCAGTGGTGTCTGCAGTAATTTATTTGACCAACTGAAGCAAATTTCATGTTTTCATACCGTAAATCCTCTAATACAGGCCCGGGCCTGTATTTGACTCAAGCTCATCAAGCTCCAGGCCTTTATTGGAAGGAGGGCCAGTATTAGAGGCAGGCCTCTATTTCTATTTGAGCAAAATGAACTAATGGTTCACTGGAGTTTTTGACAATTAAAATTGCGCCCACATTTTCAAAGTTAAACACATTTCTTTTAACAACGGTAGTTTCTGCTTCAGCCCTCTCCCCCCTCCCCCTGCGCAGCGGCCGCAAACTCACTGATGCGCCTGCAGCCTCTCGGAGTTCCTGCTGCTCTAAACATTAAAGTAATTATTTCATTTTCTGTTCCTCACTTCTGATTACCTTCAATGGTGTCTGTTTGTTGCAACCACCAGGTACAAAAACTAACTTTTTTTTATTTGACTATTTTTCTGTCCTGTCTGTTTATTATCTTTCTGCATCTCCTCTCAATCCTAAAGAAAAACTGCTACCTGGCTTCATATATATTGACCTTATGAGTTACCTTTGAACTGCAGTTCTAAAAGAGCTACCGACCGCAAAAACAGTGGAGCGCTCCCTGCTTGGCTGCCGTATCATACAGTCCGAGCAATAAATGCGGAAGTTAGATCCAAACACCCGTTGTGTGGGAGAAGCATCGAAATGAACTGTTTATTCTGCCCATCATTTGTGTTGAGAGATCAGCAGTGTTTGGATCAACAAAGGGCGACTACTTTGACAGTAGAAACTGTATTTATGGCTTATTTTTGTGCATTTAAAGTTCAGCCGCCATTGATAGTTGTTAAAAGTTGTTAAACCTGTGCATATGAAACAAAAAACGCCTTTTGTTTATCGATTTATTGTGAAAAAAGGAAGTTGTGCTTGCTCCTTTTCCTGTTGGGCAGTTGTGATTTCTGTCCATTGACTGCGGAGGTGCTCCGGCGAAAATAGGATCGATTCTATTTTTGCCGGACGCCGAAACAGAGGGCGGCGCACGGCGCCGCACTGCCGGAGCACGGCCGCAGTAGTAGAATTGCTCTGACTGACTACAACGGGACCGATTTTGCTCCGGCGTTTGTGTCGGAGTGGAGCGGAGGTAGTGGAATTTGCGTCGGAGGACAAGGTGATGCGCCCCGCTCCACAGCATGCAGCAAAACGCATCAGGCGCAAATAAAAGACAGAAAACATTAAAGGAAATGAACTGACATGAACGATCATGTGTTAAATTAGTTTTTGAGGTGGCGACACCTGATTGTGGCCGTGCTCAGGAGGCAGATCTACCGACCGCGAAAACAGCGGAGCTCTCCCTGCTTGGCGGCCGCATCAGTGATCTGTGAGTCGGAGGACAAGGTGATGTGCCCCGCTCCACAGCAGCGAAACACATCAGGCGCAAATAAAAGACAGAAAACATTAAAGGAAATGAACCGACATGAACGATCGCGTGTCGGTACCTATGCTCTGACACAGCGCGTTGCCCCCCTGAGCGCAGGAGCTTGTCACCTGCTGACAGCAGGCTGCTGTCTTTTCCGAGGGCTGCATCTTGCCGGTCATTATCACGTGACAGCGACTAGTCGACGACAGGCATAAAAAGTCACTATAGTGAAGTCGACTAGTTCATACACCCCCTGCTACTGCTCCCCAGAGTGTTCTGCAGCATAATCAGCACGTTCTCTTTGAACTTGATAGTGTAATGACCTGGCTGGTGTTGTAAGCCAGGTGCATTCTGGGTATTGTGTTATATGTGTTTCCTTTGTTCTGCTGGTTCCTATGTGCTGATTTGCGTGTTGTGTGAGTGTTATGTAAGCCACAGGGAAGGTGATGTGTGTTCTGTGGAGCGGGTTGAATTAGCATGGTTAACTGACACCGTGACTCTGTGTGGTAGGAGCGTGATAGAGGTTCGTGTCTGTAGCGTTACAAAGCATTGAAGAAAAAGCCTAATAAAGCTCTGTGTGAACCTCTACTGCCTCCTGCTGGTTGATTTGGGGACTATAACCCTGCTGCTGAGACGCTCGTATTTGCTTGTTACTACATTCCACCCGGCCACAATAAGAGACCCTCCGCTGACTCCGACACCGGCCAAAATTGGAGACCTGGCCTTTAATTGAATACCGGCCTGTATTAGAGGATTTACGGTAGTTTAGTTTTATTATTTTTTGCAAGATATTTTGTGTCTTTAAATTTTTTCATTTCCAAGCAGCATTTTAGTTGATTTACTCTGCTGACCTCACATGGACTCACACTGGCTTAATAAACAAAGTTAAATAAATAAATAAATGATTATTTTTTTTAAAGCAGTTTACCAATAAAGGATTGAAAGCTTAGTACTTGCAAGTGTAGCTAAAAAAAGTAGAAAATAAGTTATTGCTTACTAACCACTGGACTACCAAGTCTGCATGGCAGTTGCCTAAGCCACACATCCTGTACTAGCCAGAGGAAACAAGTTTCAGACCAGAGGCTAGCTTCCGGGAGAGGAGCAGGGCCTGATGATGAGACTAGTTTCCACTGAGGCTTCACAAGATTTTTAAAGTCAAACTCAAAATTTGCAGCTGAAATTGGAAAATGCATGAATGCAACAAAAAAATCATATTTCTTTTTCATGAAGAAATAACAATATCCCATGATATGGCCCCGTGAAACAAATAATGTGTTTGGTGTGTGAAGCAGCTTAAAGTTCTCCTTCAAAAACTTAATTTCCTTCTCCATGATGTCAGTGTGACACGAACAGGCGAGGTGAGCCCCTTGGCAAAGGAACATGCTGATAATGGCCTGCTTAATTCCACATCACTGAACATCTCTGTGTCTCTAGTAATTGTCTTTTTCCAGTCTTCGTCATCCTCTTTAATTCCTTCCCTTTCTTTTCTCCTGATTGCACTTTCTTCCCACAGTCTGACCTCTTAGTTCCTCTGGAAAACAAAAGGAATACCTTGTTTTTAATCACTCCCATTTTGTGCTTCTACAGTATCATTGGCTGCGCTGTCTTTCTTTTCCTCATGTCTTGTTTATTCCTTGGTGTTCTGTGTCTTTAGTGACTTGAATGACTGGGACAGGAGCCTACAGTAAACTGAAGTCTCAGGGCAGCTAGATGGAAAGGGTAAGGAGGGAAGATGGTAGTAAACAATGTCAGAAAGGCGAGGCGACATGACAGGACCTAAACGTAAAAACATTCATGGAATTTCACTCGGACATTAGATATTGGTTTAAAAAAAGCAGGTGTGGGTTTTTCTTCTGAGAGAAATAAAAAAGCTTATTATAGAAATATCAGTGATTAAATAAAATAATAGCTGCTTTCCCTTATTTTAATCAAATCGCTTGAACATTTTTTAAACTCTTGTTTGCCAACATTTGAGTTTGTAATCATGCAGCACATGAATCCAAAAACAGCTTATACAGGTATAAACTAGAATATTAGAATGAATTCTCAGCTTCTCTAGCTATGGAAAGAGGCCAGCACTAGCGTAACACATTCTGCTCTCACCTCGGTTTGTGCAGCAAAACAAAGAAATAAATAGCATCAGTTGAACAGTATGAAAAGTTTAGTGCATCGCCAAATGTAAGTGTCTTCAGTGTAATTATCCAAATACAATATTTAGGATATAAAATGTGTCTACCCACACAAACCGAATGAATAAAGCTCCTGCACCATAGGTCTACTAGTGTGTTTCAGTACTGTACATTTACCGGTGGAATAAGGTCACTCATACATTATTTATCAGTTGTGGTGAGTGTTTTTCTGTGCAGGTTGGGGTCATGTGAGTGTGTAAATGTGGATGTTGTATCTTTACGTTCAAGAAGATGCAAATCCATTTTTTGCTCCTTTTTTAGTGTTATTGTGAGGTTTGCAGATGCTGCATGTGCCAGTTTGTCCATATGTGTGTGTGTGTGTGTGTGTGTGTGTGTGTGTGTTTGACAGTGTGTATTTGGCACATGAAGGCCCATTCAAGCATTATGTGGGCAAGAAGGCCCATCCAAGCACATGTAATCCCTCACCAGCTCTCAGGCTCCTCATTAGTATTATACTGATCTTCTTCAGAACTCATTTCATGCCCTCTGATGTTCACTGTTTGTCCTCGGGGGACAATGACAATGAGTTCCCTCCTTGTTTCAAATGTGTGGCGACATTAGCGAGACGCAAAGGTTTGCTATCCACTTTGGTGTAGCCCAGTTTAATTTTCACTGTTTGCACAGCCATTTAGCATTTACACCACACATAAACATCAGTATGCACACTGTCGTGCTTTAGGATTAACCACAATGTGCATTCTTAATAGAATAGAATAGAATAGAATAGACTTTCTTGATCCCACAGTGGGGAAATTCACTTGTTACAGCAGCACCAACACTTAAGAGAATAATTTGAAGAAAAATAATAAGCTACGTGTATATACACATAGGCAGTAGTCTAGTATTGAACCCTTCGACCGCTAAAAACCACGAATAAAACAGGAAAAAACGTGGGTTCCAACACTGTGCAGCATACTGCAAGAGACACAGACACACTATGTAAATCCAATATTGAATGAGTATTGAACACATGCGGAGTATTGCATTGGTGTTATGGTATAACAGGATAATGCCAGTACCAGTTAAACTGAGGAGTTATATACTCTTAATGCAGAGGGGATGAAAGATCTATGGCAGCATTCTGTTTTACATTTGGGATGTCAGTCTGCCCCTGAAGGAGCTGTCCATGGTCTCCACAGTGGAGTGCAGTGGGTGGTAGGTCATCTTATATCATCTTTAGAGAAACGGCAAGAACAAAGCAGACCGCTCGTAAGTCAACTGGTGGAAAAGCCAAGAGGAAGCAGCTAGCCACAAAGGCGGCAAGGAAGAGCGCGCCGGCCACCGGTGGCATGAAGAAGGCTCACCGTTACAGGCCTGGCACCATGGCTCTCAGGGAGATTTGCCATTACCAGAAATCCACCGAGCTGCTGATCCATAAGCTGCCCTTCCAACGCCTGGTCAGAGAAATCTAAACTTTTACTCTCCAGATAATATTACCCCTGAATATTCCAATTTATGAAACATTTTCTTTCTTCATGAGAAATTTTAGATACAGGTGAAAGTCAAAAAATGGGAGTACCATGCAAAAGTTAATTTGTCGCATTAATTGAGCTCAGACTGAGAGACCATCTAAAGGCTCAGGAACCCTTTGCAGGTGTTCTGGATTCAAAAGCTGACTAGACTGTGACAATTTCTAAAATATTGAACCTTTTCACAATATTCTAACTGTCTGAGAGTTTGAATTTGGGGTTTTCATCAGCTGTAATCCATAATCATCACAGTTATAGCAAATCAAAATGATATATGAGTCTACCTTATATAGTTTACCTTTTAAGTTGAATTACTGACAGAAGTGAACCTTTGCATCAATTTTTCCAGTTTAACCTACATAAAGTGGCAAAATGGTCAAAAAAGCCCACAACCAGTTTCAAAAACATGTAAAATTTTCAGTCTTGTTAAATTAAATAAACAGTACATTGTAAAGGATGAGTAGTTTACATCTTACTTATGAACCATAAAATGTGAGATTCCATAGAAATATCAATCTAATGGATCTTTGAACATTTTAACCAGAAGATCAGAACTTTTTATTGCAGGGATTACACGACACTTCGTATTAACTCTGAGGAAAGAGAGAGAGTCAGGATTATAATAGTTAAGAAATTTATTTCTACACAATTTAAACAAGACTAACTTTAAACACTGTGTGTACTGATGGACTAAGGTGGAGTGAGACGTGTGATGATGGTGTGTGTGTGGAATGTTATTATCAGAACCAGCGGATACAGGAGAAGCATTTAGTTCTGAGTGGAAGTGAATGTTTCGCTCTAAACTTTAGTAGGAGATTTATAACACACATGAAACACCATCTGTCGGTCTACGTACCCAGGGGAAGCCTCCGTTTGGATCCAGAATGCCGAGGTCCTCAAGGACCCTCCTCGGAACCAAAGCCGGTAGAAAAGCAGCGGTGCCGACCAAACTAGTCTTGGAATGCTTCCAGGTCACGACAGGTTCATTGGCATCAGCGAGACCCTGAAGGGGTCGTGAGGTCCAGCTTTTATTCTGAAGGAACCGTTGCGGTCAGGTGTAACTTGCAACAGATTTTATCCAGCTTGTCGAGGTTCTTATGACTGAAGAGGAAGTCCGGATGGCCTGTCCAAGACTTCTCTAGGACGCTTTGAACTAAAGAAAAGGTGGCATGGGAATAGTTTTTATAATTGTCATATTTTGGTTTACTGGCGAATCAGAATTTGACATGCAAAAGAGAGTTTTACAAACACCACAGAAAACCACGCCTAGCGTCAGAAACGAAGGTTCTGATTGGATCAGACAAAAGGAAATGTGTCATGTGACTTTAGCATTACTCAGTGTCATTAGTGTCTAGTGCAAATGTCTAAGATTATAACTTGTAAAATACTACTGATCACAGGATTATAATATCAAGTAATAACATTGTCATTTCACAGATTGATTGAACATTGGGCTCACATTATTATTGGCAATAACAAAGTTGTTTGATTATGTATTTATCAAAATAGTTCTTTGTCTTGAGCTGTAACAGAGGTGAAGCAGTTCAGAGAGGGCATGAACGACCTTGGCCAATATCTCATGTAGATTAGGCCTGTGTCAGAGACTTTATGTCTCTGCTCGAGCAGATGCAGCAGAGCATGACCTTTCAGTCAAAAACAGGACCTTCATGATGCTGCAACATGTTTAAAGTTGCAGCTTAACTTCATGTTAAAGAAAACAAATCCTTAAGTAGCAGATGTCTGTGTCATGACTTGCATTTGCAAATACAGTATATACATCATTCTCTTGTATGTGTATCTTGTGAAAACAAATCTTTGCTTTATGATATTTTTTCAGTGGAAAATTGTATGAATTGAAGGAGGCCTTTGTCTAATTTTCGAAGCTGTAGCTTACAGATTTAATGAAACATGAAGGTGTTTTGAGAGGGGTTACAGCAAATCAGTGTCACATTTGTAGGTTTTACATGTTGGGAAAGGGTAAAAAGATTCCTCCATCTTCTTCCTTCATAAAAATTTGAGCTGCCTCTTTCACTGTTAGAGCAACGCTGCACACACACACACACACACACACACACACACACACACACACACACACACACACACACACACACACACACACACACACACACACACACACACACACACACACACAAACACACAGCAAAATAAAATATTTTACTCACTGAGTGATGTGTATGCATTTATTTCTCATTATGACTTTTTCTTCACAACCTCATTCATATTTTTGTTGACAATAAAGGCTTTTCTCAAGGTTAAAATAATAATTTTTATTACGGACGACCTAGATTAGATTTTTTTGTGTTCTGATCAGTTTGCATCAGTTTACTGCTTATAGGTTGATCTAATTTCTGGGGTTCACTCACATGACATGGAAGTTGCGCAAAACTCACACGGGGAAGTGTTTTGCTCCAGTACAAAGCACAGCACAATGGATCAAAGCGATTATAAGGCAATAAATGGCCTGACACAGACATGCTATTGTAAAACAATACATCTCTATTTAGGTAAAGTTACATTGAAACAATTGACATAACTATCTCATGCTGCATACCTCATATTACACTGTAAACTAAATGGAAGCCTTAAAACTTTTATTTCAGGTTGGGTGGGAAAATTCAACATCAGAGATGAGCCTTCATCACAGACAGCATCACCCAACGTTTCTGCCTCCTCAGTGCAGGGCTGCTCCCGTACCTTAGCTCTTTCCTCCCACTGGCGTGATGCTTCTGTTTGTGGCCTCTTGTTACACTTAAGCTGGTGCCCAGTCTTCAGCGTTAATGTTTGTTGCTGCACTAGGACAACATACATTTTTTTTTAAATAAGGTATAAATGCCTCTTTAGGCCACTAAGCTAACTGCTAACAACATTAGCACTCTGAAAGCTATTTTTGGGACAGTTACATGAAAAAAGTATCAAACTGTTTACCTGCCATATTTATAGATGCGTTTCTAACTAGCTGTTCAATAAAATGTCATAAAGAAACATTTAGTGAACCTTACCTGTTAGAAAGTGATTACTGCAAACGCTGGAATTTTCCATTTCAACGTCTCCTGGTTTTAGCCGGAGAGTACTGATCCACTTCTGTCATTTTTTTTCAGTACATTTTTTTAAATTTAGTCCTTTGTGGTGCACAACTTTCAGGACATGTCTTTGTCCTTATTAGAGCATGTTCAACAACCATAGATCACACAGAATTTGGGCATTTTGACAACAAGTCAACAGAGTCAATAGGGGTTAGCGCAGTGGCGGCTACTTCCTAGCCCCATCTGCATTTGGTGATAAACGTGAAAACAGGCTATACCGAAGAATTTTTGTCATTCTTTATTTAACCCTCTTAGGCTCAAAATAAGTTTTGATAAAAGGACGAACAACCAAGTCCTTCAGGGGTACTTCTGAGTTACAAAATGCTCATGAAATACATATGTGGAGTAACCAGGTATAGGTTTTATATCTGCCAATCTGGCTATATCTGAAAATCTGCAACGCCTGCCTCCAGAGGGTTAAAGCTTATTTTCTAGCTTTTATTCTTATTTTTCTTTTTGTAATAAGATAAAACCAGAGCAAAAAGGGATTTATTTGCATATGAAAAATAAACTTAAAAAAAAAGTTGCATCTCTATATCTGTTTGTTGTATAAAAAATTATGATATAGCATTGTCCTTTCACAAAGCACATCATGTAAAATATTTAGATTGACAAGGTCTGCAGGAAGCTCATTAATCCCATTAAGTGAAGCATAAATAATCCTAACACAAATTTCAGCATGGTACATCAGGCAACCATCCAAACTCCCAATGTCTGTGGTAAAGCCACATCATGGTCACATCTGATAACAAACCCTGCAGGCATGTTTGTGTGAACAAGACAGCTAAAACAGGCTGTGCAGACTCCAGTGATGGCTGATCACTTTTTGGCAGACTATTGCTTTTTAGCTAAACACCTGTTACCCCAAAATTCCACTATCTCCGCTCCGCCCACGCTTTCTGCTGCCGCTCGCTTCCGAACTCAAATTATACTGTACCCGCTCTATAACGGCTCCGCTCCGGTGCGGAGACCTGAGGTGCGCAAACAGGCATGCGTGGGATTTTCGCCGCACGGCCGCAGTAGTGGAACAGCTCTAATTGACTACAACGGGACCGTTTTTGCTGCGGAGTTCGTGCCGGAGCGGAGATAGTGGAATTTTGGGGTTAGTGTCAGAAAAGTAAGATGTGACTTCATCAACCCTAAAAGGCTACAGAAACATTTTCTCCACCACTGCAATGTGTTGATCATTCAGAGAAAAAAAAATCAGTCACTCATTTTGTAATCGTTTTTGCCTTTGTGCTGTCCCACGGGAACTCGTCTCTTCGTTTAGCAAGTGTGTTGCTTAGCAGTTAGCTGGGTGAACTCTGTATTCTCAGCTGAGTGTTTGCCTTTCAGTTGAGTTGTAGCAGGAGACATAAAGAACCAACAGCAAACTCTGAAAAGACGAAGTGTAAGGTGTAGGGCTGTCTGATACTGTTGGCTGATATTGCATAACAATGTTACATTGCAAACCGCGACCTTTATACATCATGCACATGTTATTCTGCAAATTCTTCGGCCACTTCTAGTCTCACTCAAAATGTCAAAAATGAAAAACCTAACTGAGGTATTTTTGTTTGGCACAACTGGTCTTGCTTAAATTTCAGTCGTATTTTGGCCAGATAATATTTCAAGTTTAAAGTGGCAATGTGTCTTTTCCCTAGCGATAGGGGTCAGCAACTAAATCATTGCAAGCAAGCGGTAATTTTGTGTTTGAGTGAGACCTTACCAATGGATGACCACTACGGTCAAAAATCCCTGGGAACGCAACTTCCAGCAAAACAAGCGCATCAGACTGCCTTTCATCACTGGCAGTGAGTGAAGAGGTAAATGTGTAAAACAACAACATTTATGCAGCTTAAGCAGCTGGGATGAGAGTCAGCTCCTCTAAATCTGAGACCATCGTCTTAAGTTGGAAAAGGGTAGAATGCCTTCTCCTGGTCAGGGATGAGGTCCTGCCCCAAGTGGAGGAGTTTAAGTATCTCGGGGTCTTGTTCATGAGTGAGGGAAGATGGAATGCGTGATTGACAGGTGGATTGGTTCTGCAACTGCAGTTATGCGGGCGTTGTACCGATTTGTCGTGGTGAAGAGAGAGCTGAGCCAGAAGGCAAAACTCTCGATTTACCGGTTGATCTACGTTCCCACCCTCATCTATGGTCACGAGCTTTTGGTAGTGACTGAAAGAATAAGATTGCAGATACAAGCAGTCAAAATGAGTTTTCTCCGCAGAGTGTCTGGGCTCTACCTTCGAGATAGGGTGAGAAGCTCAGTCATCTGGGAGGGACTCAAGGTAGACCCACTGCTCCTCCACGTCAAGCGGAGTCAGTTGAGGTGGCTCGGGCTTCTAGTTGGGAAGCCTCCTGGAAGCCTCCCTGGTGAGGTTTTCCAGGCACATCCCACCGGGAGAAGGCCTATGGATGACACAGTGGAGGGACTATGTATCTCAGCTGGCCAGAGAACACCTTGGAATTCCCCGAGAGGAGCTGGCTCAAGTGGTTGGGGAGAGGGACGTTGTTCAGGCTACTGCCCCCGCGACCAGACCCCAGATAAGCAGCCAAAATGAGTTTGAGATATTGATGTTTGTTTTTAAAGCCCTACATGACCTAGCTCCTCCTTATCTGTCCGACCTGCTGACTCCCTATGTACCTACTCGTATGTTGAGGTCAGCTGACCGTCTACTGCTTTGCACTCCCCGGATGTCCTGCAAATCACGAGGTGAATGTACGCTTGTCCATGCCGCCCCCATGCTCTGGTACTCACTGCCTATTACAGTTAGGCTGGCATCCTCTCTGCCTGTTTTTAAATCTTGTTTAAAAACCTAATTTTATGACTTGCTTTTAGACAGTGCTTCATGCTATCGTACTATGATTTTATAGTTTTTATTGTTTTTCGGCACTGGTGAGTTTTTTTTTTTGTTCTTTTTGTTTTAATTGATCCTACCTGTTCAGCACTTTGGTCAGCTCTCACGCTGTGTCTTAAATTGTGCTATAGAAATAAAGTTGATATGGTATGGTATGGTATAAGTGGCCAACAATGGATGAATGGATGGAACATTTATGGATGGTTAAAGTTTTGTAACCGCTTGTTACAAATCAGTAAATGCAGTTTGTCCTCTCGGGCTCCCGTTGAATGAAACGTGGCATATAATATGGCGTCGCCCAGAGACTTAGACCTGCTCTCATGTATTTCAGACCCAATTTTTATGGTTACATGTTACAAAATTGGCAATATTTTTTAACAACTTGGCATCATTTAATTCATTTTCAACAACATTTCAATGGATATTTAATAGTAAAAACTACATATTGTCTATTTATGTGTGCATGATTAGAGATATGTGAAGTTGCTTTCCCAAGATTATTTATATTCTTCCTTTTGTTTGAAGGACGGACCATGCATATGTTGGTATCGGGTTAATGTCTGTGTAGGGGGAATGGCTGGTTGTGTTGTTGTAAAGTGCCTTGGGGGTTGTGGAACCCCAAGGTTCTATGTTAAATACAAGTCATTTATGTTGGTGTCAGAAATTAAGAGTAAAACTATACATCAGACATTATTTAAAATCAGATATCGAACATCCCTAATAAGAAGTAGTAGCGGCAGCTATGTGTATTTGTACCATCTGAACTGCCACAGATAAAGAATATGCAACAAATACGTTAATCACAGCTGATTACCACTCTCATAGAACTGGTGGCACATTTCTTAGCTGCCTCTTGGTAAAAGCATGAAAGAAAAGAAGCAGAGCAAGTGAAAACAACGTCAAGCAACCTGAGCAGCTGTTTCAGAATGAAAAGCAGAAGATTAAAGATCTGCCTGTTTGTTTCAAACAAGCTAAAAAGTAAAGGTTCCTGACTGATTCACAGAAGCAGCAAGGAGCCACATGCCACCTGTATATCAGCTGTTATACTTGCTAAACGTATGTTCACATTGGGAGATGTTATTCAGCTCTATATTGCCTTTTAATTTTAGATCTAACTTATTTAATAAAACTCTCCATGGTTTCTATTTTATTTGACTGCAATTTGCTTTTATCCACCAAAGAGAAACCCTTCTAGAATATTCCAGCTTCCTACTTGACACCTGGCTTGCGGAATCATTAGCGATTCAGATTGGAGAAAAAATATTGTGACTTTTGAAAATTTTAAAGTGAAGATACAAGCTGTCTTGATTTTGCATCCTGCTACTATGCCCTCTAGCAACATGGAGGGGGATATTTTCTGACGTGTTTTTCCAAGAGTTTGTCAGTAAAAAATGAAACAAAGCAAGCATTTAGCTTTTGTATCCAACTGAATCTCAATGCTATTCATCAGTGCTTGTATCTGTACATTTTCAAAGATGTGGAACACTGAAAATTTTTTATTTCTGATGATAATCGGTCACTCTAAGTTTTTCATGCAGGCTAAACATGAAAATATTCTCCTACACCAATCTCCTGCATTAGCTTCTAATAATAGTCGGCGAAACTCTAGGATTTGAAAATCCTGACAAATTTACGTGACACTGTCACTTAACATTCATGGACTCACCCATCTTGACTTGTGACGGGGAAGGCTGTTGTTGGTTTAGCGTCCAGGAAACAGCAGAGAACGTCTAGGCTGGTAGTAGCTAACCATTAGCATTAGCAACTCCACCACACAGCAGAAACTCCTACAGACTTGTGTTATTTGTAGAGATAAAACATCAACGTTAGAAAGCAAATGAAGTCAGTGGTAGCGTTGCGTTGCTGTTATCCAATCAGAGGTGAGATGTCGAAATATCAGGAAAAAGACTCCAAATCCTGTCCTGTTAAGCTCTCCTCTGATGTGGCATTCTGCTACTTCCTAAAACAAGCACATCTGAGCATCATCATCATCATCATCATCTTTATCTTTTCTTCATCATCATCATCATCATCATCATCATCATCATCATCATCATCATCATCATCATCCAAAGTGCTGTACACAATACAGTAAAACATAATTAGTTACAGAAAATAAAAAGGGTATCAGTTAAAATAATTCTCAATACAGAAGATATTTAAATAGGGATAGAGATAACGGTCACATATCCATACAGTAGCATTAATCTAAAATGCAAAAAAACAAAACAAAAAAAAACCAAACAAAAAAAAACTCACTCCAAGTCCTTTAGAAAGCTAAAGAATAGATATGGGTCTTTAGTCTACTCCTAAAAACACGTAATGATGGAAATTGTCTGACCACCAGCAGAAAGTCATTTCATAATTTTGTTCCAAGAACTGCAAAAGCCCACTCTCCACTGGTGAGCCGATTCACCTTTGGAACTGCTAGTAAATCCCTCGCTGCAGACCGAAGCGGCCATGATGGAACATTCTGGGCCAGAATGTTAGATAGATACAGTTGGGCAGTTTCCAACAGAGAACAAACAAGCCACAGCACTTCCACATTTACATGCGTCCTCCAGTCATTCTGCACTCGTACATTTTGCAATTCTTGAAATCTAATCAGGAAATTCCTGACGATTATATTTTATGATTATCACTGATAATTCCTACCAACTTCAATGACCTTTATAAAAATTTGTTATGTTTAAATAAAATTTTTTCAAACAGGTTGGAAAAAAAGAGCTTAGGGTTAATATTGTCTGTGATGTTGGCTATGCAACTATTTCTAGCTTAAACACACACACACACACACACACACACACACACACACACACACACACACACACACACACACACACACACACACACACACACACACACACACACACACACACACACACACACACACACACACACACTTCCATTCACGCTTCACTGTATTGTATTAACCACTGCCATCTGCAGCCACAGTTTACATTGTAGAAATGCCCTCGGGGGGGTTTTACGACTGTGACGCAAGTGTGTGTTCACACATGAACTGGGACACACATGGCCCAGCATCTTAACAAGATGAACCATCATTTATGTTTTATCAATGAGGCACCTGTAGAGACACATTAATGCTGTATAGGCTTGAGGAATATAAGCCGATAATACTTCAACTCAACAAGGGGAATATTCTAACAGGGTGTTATGAATATTCTATGGTTGACATTAAGGTGACGGTTTCCATTATTAGCAAAAAGTAAAAGAGAAGAAATTTTATAAAAGTCCACATATGAAGAGCCAGTATTCCTTGTCTGGTGACATGTCTGTTTTGTATACGATAGGTAATGTACGCCATTAACAGCACTGTACACCATTGACCTTAAAATGCTCCCAAGAAGCATCCTGCTTAGGAAGCCCATGTTTGGCTGAAGATCAAGTGGGATTGAGGTCACACACTCTTGTGGAAAGAAAATCGCCTACTGCTAAGCCCTTCAGGGGACACGTTCTGTGTAATATATATATACCTCAGGGTAGACCTGGCTAATGCTGCCCAATAAATCTGCAAAAAATGTCCTTCTTTTCCACAACCAATTCCTTAAGTGGGGACATAAAGTATTAGTTTACAAGCCTCTTAAAGTTGTCATCAAACTTGACTGAATACCCTTCTTTCAAAACTTTATGTAAACCATAATACACTGATGGATTTATGCTAATTTCACCTAATCTAACAGGTCAATGTTTAGTTTTAGAATTTCATCTAATCTTTCACATAATTACAAGATAAAGTTTTAAGAGCTTTAGACCAAAGTTTGCCTTTTAATAATAAAAAAAATAGTGCTAACACACATAGTAGGAAAGCTGCGTTCAGTTCCACTAGACACACCCGAGATTACTGCTGAACCTGAAAAGTAAAGGAAACATAACTTCATGAGAACCTATAAAGTAGGCTAAAAGATCTCAAAAATCAACACCTCATTTCCTGTTCCACAGGAATGAAAGAACAGAAGAACATCCGAAGCGCTGCAGACCTCACCTTGTTTATGGTACAGTTTCAAGGCCATAGAAACACTACTTGGTATTTATGGTGTGTGTGTGTGTGTTTGTGTGTGTGCTTGTGTGTGTCTGCTCTATCCTCTCAAACCCCTTGTGGGTCTTGACAGATGGCTGCTCATATTGAGCCATGAACGTCTGAAGGTTTCTTCCTGTTAAAAGGGAGTTTTCCTATCCACTGTCGCTACGTGCTTGCTTAGTGTAGGGAGCCTAAGTCACGTCCATCTACTTCTGGACCATGGGTCCCCGGAAGAACAAAAAAATGAATGCAAGTCAATGGGGCTACAAAAACTATTTTCTTATTCTGCTTGTTATGTGCCATGAATTTCACATATGATGTCCGTAAATTTTAAAGATGCATTTTGATGCCAAGAAAGCTTTTATTTTTGAACAGAGGGAAACTTTATTCTAGGTTTTGTGTGAAAATATGTCCAGGACTACAAATGCGCATCATTTGACACCAGACATTGAAAAGAACATAGGAAAAATGGCAGAAAATTCAGCGAACTTCAAATCTTTCCTTCAGGAGGAAAGAACCACCATAAATCTGGCCTTTCAGTAAGTAGCAGCTACGCTAGGGGAGAAGAGATTCTGTGGTGACATCACTAATGTGACGTACCGACGTCTGATTTGTAGTTATGCAAATTACAAACTTTTTCAAGCTGATGAACCTCAAAGTTTGTGACTGGCGTGGTCAAAACACCCATCATTACTTTTCATTTAAACTGAAGTGCAACATATGTGAGATTCAGGGTCTAATGCAAAGCGGATTAGAAAAGAGCTCTTTTAGCCCCGTTGACTTGCATTTATTTTTTCGTTCTTCTGGGGACCCGAGCCGACCAGAAAGGGAGGAGACTTGTCTCCCTATGGGGGCTGCTGTGAAGTCACTGACACAAGTCAGTGACTCTGTTATTTTGCAGTTTTTTTACACAGCTTAGCAAAAAAATATTTTTTTTACCTTACATGTTTTGGCTAATGACTCTAACCATCATCAGATTCGTTGGTGTCGGTGGCTTCACTTCCATTTATCTGTGGGCAGCAGTGACTCAATGCAATCGAGGTTTCTTATAGGAATCGCTCAAATAATTGGCATAATGAACTGAACTCAATTGGTATGTTTTACTTTATGAAGTGCCTTGAGGCGACTCTTGTCATGATTTGGCGCTATATAAACAAACTAAATTAAACTGAAGTGAAAACCTCTGGTGACCCAATAGAAAAACACTTGTCTCACATTTAACAAAAAACAACAACATTATCAAGACCTTTGTGTAAAATCCATCACATCTGGAAAAATACAAGTCTGCATTTCAGAAAAACAACATCTTGTGGACCCGACACACGGGAGGAGACATTGCCTCTCTCCACTCATTTTCAATGAGACACGCGCGACAAAGCGATAATCGCGGGTCTCCCTCCTACCAAGCGAAACGCGAAAAACGTGCGTGTGAAATTTTGTGCTCGTGCACGTGTCGTGCACAGGCGACCCAGCGACGCGATCCCAGAAAGTTGAAACATTTTCAACTTTTCATCGCTGTCGCTCGACGAGGACCAATCAACGGAGGTTTCATTCACTGACCAATGAGCGGGCAGGATGCTCCGTACACCTCCGAGCAAACATGGAGAAGTTGATTATTATTGTTTTATGTAGTAAAATGACAAGTAAGATTTCACATAACTCTAGCAGCACCTTGTAAAACATCATATCTACCACTTTTTAAACTCTGAACCGCTTAAATAACCTTAATTCCCTCCAACCTGACACAGCCAATCAAAACAACGGAAGTTTCGATTTCGCCATGGAACAGAACGCGTAGACGGTTTTGCCACTGGTCGCTGCCGCGGATCGCCTCCCGTGTGTCAGGTAATAAAAGCGACAGCGACACATTTCGCTGATCGCGGTCGTTTGTCGCCTCCCGTGTGTCGAGCCCATTACCAACAGTCAAACATAGCAGTAGTTTGATGGTCTGGGACTACTTTGCTGCAATTGTGAATTCTGCTCTCTAGCAGAAAATGTAAAAGACCAAGTTCACAGAGAAACCATTTTCTACTTGCCCTTTTTAAAATATGATTGATCACTCTGAGTTTAACATGCAGGCTAAATGTGAAAATAGTCTTCCCTTATTCCCTGCATTAGCTGCTGATAGAAAATAAACGTGGAAACACTTAAATTAGAAAAGCCTGTGACATCAGCATGTCACAATGCCAGGTTAGCATTCATGGACTCACCCATCTTGACTCATGATGGAGTAGGCTGTAGATTTAGTGTCCAGGGGAAAGCACAGCGTTGGGTAGCAGAAGCTAACCATTAGCATTAGCAACCCCACAACATAGCAAAACTCCTTCAGGCTTGTTTTATTTGTGGAGATAAAGCCGCAATGTTGCAGAGTGAACAGAGTCAGTTGGAGTCACTTTGCTGTCAGCCAATCAGAGGCAAGATGTCAGAATATCAGAAAGTTATACTCTGCTGTCTGAAGCTCAGCCCTGTTGTGGCGCACTTCTAGCTCCTGGAACATGAGCACCAGAGCTATTCTCTCACAGAGATAGATTCAACAGGCATTCATTTGCAAGAGAAAAAAACAAGTAAACTTGGTCTTTAAAGGGATACTATGCAACTTTTTCACATTTTAAAATAATTTTCTTGAGCCAATATGTGTTAGAATGACCCATTACAGGGTTAATGAAATGTCAGAACCCCACCGCCCTATGTGGCCAGAATACTGCGCTTGCAGCTTCTGAGTGCTGGGCCGCCACCTGTGGACACTGCAGTCTGCTTCCAGCACGTTTCCTGCGTGTTTTTGAACACAGCTGATTTGTTTGTTTTAGTGATGTAGAAACAAAGGCTGAGAAGACATATAGATTAAGGTGTTAGAAAGGCGATTGCACAGTGAGGAGATATGTTTCACTTTTGCTTTGACCACAGATAATTAATAATGGACACTAGGGGTGCTGAAAGCAAGCAAAACTGTCAAGTGTGCCTTTAAAGAAGAATGCTGATTTTCCCTTAATGAATATGAATAATGAAATCACTGTCTGTTGTTTGTCGATATAGATTTTTTTTCTCGCTGATCTGAAATATTTGGGTGAGACAATAACAAGAGAAAACTGTAATAACTTTGATATTGTAATACTTTTTCTCAGCACTGTATCTCAACCCTGCTGGAAAGTGAACAATAACATTGATCCGTTTCAATTGACAGATATATATACATATATAGAACAAAAGAGATATGTCAAACTAATACTTTTTGCATCAAAATGATCATTTATGTGGGTTGAAATGTTAAATCCCTATGCCACAGTAGAAAGGCTTCCTATGACAGAATAAGATGTCTGTCCAGAATAACATCTACCTTGGGACGACTCAGTGAGAAGGATTAGGAAGGGATAGTATTTCACTATAAAACTACAAACTGCACAGGACAACAATATCTGATCCTTCAGAGGAAAGTGGTTTATTATCCATGCTTTCGTTCTTTTTTAAACACAGAAACAGTTTTCTTTACCTGTTTGTAGCTACAGTTTCGCCGACGGCTGCCGGCTTCTTCAGGCTGACGCTGATGGTGGCGCGTCAATTCCTTCTCCGTTTATCTGCGGGCAGCAGAGGACGTTGTCACCCTCTACTGCCCGCTCTCCCCTCTCCGACGATGCAGTCCCATGCGTGGTCCAGCGTGTAAACTCCGTCGTCCCTGTTCATGGTCCCACATCCACGTCTCCTTATCTCGATTGCTTCCTTGATCCATCTTTTGTATTTTTGTTGTTCGGTGGTTATGATCCGTGTGTTGTCCCAGTCCATTATATGGTTTTCTCTTAAGCAATGATCTGTTACGGCTGACTTTTTTATTGTACTTTCTGCTTCTTCTTTTGCTGCTCTTGTGTGTTTACGATTTGCCTCTTTCTCGCACTCCTTTCTGTGTTCTATTGTTCGTGTATTGAGTTGGCGTCCGGTTTCTCCTATGTATGTTTTATTGCATATTTTGCATGGGATTTCGTAGATGACTCCACATTTTTGTCCAGCTGATATTTTGTCTTTTGGGTGTACTAGTCTGTTTCTAACTGTTGTGTATGGCTTTGTTGGTGTGTTTATGTTGTGTTTTTTCATTGTTGCTCTTATTTTTTCCGTTATGCCTCTGATGTATGGTAGGGTTATCACTGGTTTTGGTTCTTGTCTTTCTGGGTTTCTGGTTCTTTTTTTGGGTTGTTCTTTGCTTTCTGTTTTTGTTTGTTGTTTTCCTTTGTTTATTGCCCATGTCGGGTATGCGCAGGTCTTTAAAGCGTGTTGTATGTGTTTGTCCTCTTGAAGAAGCCGGCAGCCGTCGGCGAAACTGTAGCTACAAACAGGTAAACAAAACTGTTTCTGTGTTTAAAAAAGAACAAAAGCATGGATTTAGAAAGACACAGCAAGAACACACCTAAGATGTTCAAAGAGAAATACGGACAACAAGGAACGAAGGACTTCCGCCGTTTGGAGCGATTACACCAGAAACGCGCACGTCTAAGAAACCACCTTCGCTTCTGTTTAAGATGCCGGGACGAAAACATCACACCCACAAGCCTACAGCTGAAAACATCGATCCGGACCAAGACAGCACAAAATATAATAGAAAGAGCACAGAGAGCACTGCTCAAGGAGAGGATAAGGAACGTCATAACCAAACAGAGGCGTGTGGAGGACGAACTGGAAAGAGGACACCTGGACTTGAAAAGGAATTACAAACTTGATAAACAAATGGAGGAACTAATTAAAGGACACATGATGGAAAAACAGGAAAAAGAGTTCATAAAAGTAAAAGAAAGACACATAAAGAAGTTAAACAGACTCATAAACAAGAAAAAGAGGGGAGAAATACAAGGCAACTCCACACCAAACTCATGGGTATGTAACATTTCACAATACAAACTAACAGAAGCAGAAGAGAGCATATTAAAGAAAGGTTTAAACTTTGCAGTCACACCAAAAGAAATACCATATGATGAATTTATTGTAGCAACAGAACTAGCATGTCAACAGATCACAGATGAGGGAAAGAAAGCAGAACTCAGAAATAACATAGTTGGGATATTAAAAAACAGCCAAATTCAACACAGCAATATTACAAAAGAAGAACAATCAGCCATGACAGCCTTATCCAAAAATGAACAGATAATTATTCTACCGGCAGATAAAGGAAGAACCACAGTAGTTATGGACAGAGAAAAATATAAACAACAGATGAAACAGATGCTAGAGGACAAAAATACATATGAAATACTTAAAAAAGATCCAACAGAAAACATTAAGAAAAACATGAAAAAATTACTGAAGCCACTGCACGAAAAAGGCAAAATAACAGAAAAAATGTACAAACACTGGATTCCTACAGCAAACATAACACCAAGAATATATGGAACACCAAAAATACATAAACAAAACACCCCACTTAGACCAATAGTTGACAGCATAGGTACACCAACATACAACATGGCAAAAGATATCAGCAGAATCATCAGCCCGTTATTAGGAAATACAGACCAACACTGCAAAAATAGTATAGAATTGGCAAAAGAACTAAAGGAAATTACAATAGAAGACAACGACATACTCATCTCACATGACGTCACATTTCTGTTCACAAAAACACCAACCCAAAAAACCATAGACATAGTAGTTAACAGAATCAGACAAGACAAAACTTTACATAAAAGGACAAACCTCACAGCAGATGACACAGCACAACTGATAGGACTGGTAGCTAACTCCACTTACTTCACATACGATAACACAATATACAAACAACTGGAAGGCTTCGCCATGGGTAACCCGTTATCAGCCACCCTGTGCGAGTTTTTCATGGAAGACCTGGAACAAAAAGCCATAGCCACCGCCCCCCCAAACTGCAAAATAAAACTATGGAAACGCTACGTGGATGACATACTAGAAATCATATCAAAAGGTCAAACAGAAACACTAACACAACACTTAAACAATATTGACGACACGGGCAACATAAAATTCACTTATGAGTTAGAAACAGAAGGCAGCATAGCATTTATGGACATGAAAATCACCAGACAGACCGACGGGACCCTAAACATAAACACATACAGGAAACCAACACACACAGACCAATATCTATTATGGACATCAGAACACCCCACCATACACAAAATGTCAGTAATCAGAACATTATATCACCGAGCAAACATAATAACAGAAGAGAGAGACCGTAAACAAGAGGACAAACACATACAACACGCTTTAAAGACCTGCGCATACCCGACATGGGCAATAAACAAAGGAAAACAACAAACAAAAACAGAAAGCAAAGAACAACCCAAAAAAAGAACCAGAAACCCAGAAAGACAAGAACCAAAACCAGTGATAACCCTACCATACATCAGAGGCATAACGGAAAAAATAAGAGCAACAATGAAAAAACACAACATAAACACACCAACAAAGCCATACACAACAGTTAGAAAGAGACTAGTACACCCAAAAGACAAAATATCAGCTGGACAAAAATGTGGAGTCATCTACGAAATCCCATGCAAAATATGCAATAAAACATACATAGGAGAAACCGGACGCCAACTCAATACACGGACAATAGAACACAGAAAGGAGTGCGAGAAAGAGGCAAATCGTAAACACACAAGAGCAGCAAAAGAAGCAGAAAGTACAATAAAAAAGTCAGCCGTAACAGATCATTGCTTAAGAGAAAACCATATAATGGACTGGGACAACACACGGATCATAACCACCGAACAACAAAAATACAAAAGATGGATCAAGGAAGCAATCGAGATAAGGAGACGTGGATGTGGGACCATGAACAGGGACGACGGAGTTTACACGCTGGACCACGCATGGGACTGCATCGTCGGAGAGGGGAGAGCGGGCAGTAGAGGGCGACAACGTCCTCTGCTGCCCGCAGATAAACGGAGAAGGAAGTGACGCGCCACCATCAGCGTCAGCCTGAAGAAGCCGGCAGCCGTCGGCGAAACTGTAGCTACAAACAGGTAAACAAAACTGTTTCTGTGTTTAAAAAAGAACGAAAGCATGGATTTAGAAAGACACAGCAAGAACACACCTAAGAAGTGGTTTATTATTTTTCACTGTCCTGTGGGTATTTGTCTCACACAGCCAGACTGAGATTGAGTTTCCTTCTGCTATATTAACCGATGAAATCAACCCTTCTTCAACTTCTTTCATCCATTAGTTGTTTTTTTTTTCATGTGAGATGCTGCAATTGGTAAACTTTTGTTTGGAAAACTTATTTTGGGATTGTTCATTTTTGCAGCCCCAAACCCAACACACACACACACGCATGCACACGCATGCACGCACGCACGCACGCGCACGCACGCACGCACGCACACACACACACACACACACACACACACACACACACACACACACACACACACACACACACACCAAAAATTAGAGTGCTTGTGCAGGTGTTATTTGTGCATCACTGCCTGTCAGAGCTGGATCCAATAAATACACTGATTTTACCTTTGCCGTTTATAGAGAAAACGTTACTTCCGCTTTTTACCTAAATTAACTGGTTAAAATGGATCTAACCAGATGTTTTCATGACTTTGTTTAGTTTTCACTGGCGTAAAACAGCACATTTTGTCTGAAAATACACACAAATTGCCAGTTTTTCTTTTAATTGTCTTCATGAAGTTCATGCCTTTAGTCTTTTTGACACATGCCTTGTGTCTGATTGTGTCTTTACTCACGGTCCCACTGAAGACAGCAGATGCTGTCGGTGTCTTTCCACCCACAGTTAACTGGAACAAAGTGTTTCCGACGTGACATCTAATTAATGACAATTCTCCTGGGGAAACAGTGGCAATCCTCAACCCACAAGAAGGCCGTTTAAAGTGATGAGCAGCCATCCTTCAAATCTCTGCACACTTGATTTCATTCCTCATCATCAGAAGAGCTTTGCTTCTTCTGTCAAGTATTCAAATGTAATTTTTGATTCTATCCTAACAATATAAAATCTGTATTTCTAAATTAAGCAAAGTTTATATCCACGCTTGTTCGCAAGGGGGCAATGCTTTTATAATAATGTTGTGATTAAATCCCAGTTTTAATTAATCTTTCATTCATAGCTGACATAAACAGATTAAGATGTAATAAATCCCTTTGAAAGCCGACATGCTTGTAATTTAAAATATTTACTGTTCAAAACGGCAATACTAGAGGAATTGTTGTTGATTTACTAGAGCTGGGTGTGCTTTTTGATAAATAAGATAAATTAGCAACAAGATTTTTCAGGCACATACTTATGTTTGGGTTTGATTAAAAATGTTTAAATAATTTAATGCTGTGGGAAACTTGTCAGTACATTTGCAGAGGTTTCTTATAGGGATGAATGCCTCGCAAGCCATACTCAGGGCAAAAACAGCCCAGAAACTCCTCTTTCAGAATGGACAAGTATGCTACATCAGAGGAGAGCTTAACACAGCAGGATTTGGAGTCTTATTTCCTGATATGTTTCCACCTCTGATTGGCTAACAACAACCATGTTACCCAACTTTTATTATTATTTCTTAGCCAACAGGCTGCAATATATACCAAGATGGTTGCAAGATAACCCATTAGACGAGTCCTGGTTAGATGTAGAACAGACACTTTGCAATACGATAGAGCTTTCAGACTTACCATTTATTAGCCCAAGCATAAGAAAACATGAAAGCTTCAAAAGTATTAGTATCAGCACCTCTCTGACAGCATGGTGGGAGTATCTTAAAATGACAGAGTCTTCACTAGTACCATGCAGACGCACACCTATCTGGAACAGTCCTGACATTTTGCAAAACAACAAAATGATGAACCTTCCGGACTGGAAAAATAAAGGAATCCTATACCTGGAACACATATATGAAGGATTGGACTTCATTTAATCAAATAGTCTCCCAATTTGGAATGGATAAGAATAGCTTTTTAGAATATCACCAAATTAAATCTGTAGTCAAACAAAAATTTAAGCTCAATAAAATAGAATTACAAACACCACCAAGGGTATTAGACTTTTATAATCTCAAACCCCCCAAACTGCTGTCTAAAGTATATAAGACACTGTCCAAAATAGACGATAAAATTGCAATCCCTATTGAAAAATGGGAGGTGGATCTATCAGTTAGCTTTGACCAGGACACCTGGTCCCAAACTTGTTTAAAAACTTTTAAAATGATCAGACACCCCAATTTACAATTAATTCAGTACAAAATTCTACAGAGTACACTATACAGGTCATCGGATGTTCAAGACGGGGTTTGTGTCGTCTGACACCTGTGCACACTGCACAAACAACATTTCTGACAATTACATTCATGCACTGTGGTCCTGCCCACCTGTCCAGGAATTTTGGGGTAGAGTATGTGAGGATTTGTCAAAATGTCTGAAATGTCATATCCCAACTTCCCCCTCTCTTTGTTTACTGGGACAGCTGCACGATGTCCCGATTGCAACATCTTTGGTTCACGTGGTTCTGACTGCCATATGCATCGCTAAGAAAACTATCCTCTTGAATTGGAAAAATAGAGAAAGTCTCTGCATTAACCAGCATAGAAATCTTTTGTTAGATCATATTGCACTTGATATAGCCTCTGCTTCCACTTCAGATGAATCTCTCTGGGCTCCTTTGATCGGTTCCATCACATAGCGAGGGTGGGGGGCCATTGATGTTGTCCTGCGGGATGGTGTGGGTGGGGGGGTGTGGGGTCTGAGTTTGGAGTATCCGGATGTTCCCTGGAGGTGGGTTCACTGGGGGTGTCTGGGACTGGGGGGCTGTTGCCCCCCTCTGGAGGTGCTTGGGTTGCCTCGGGGGGTGGACTGCTGGCGGTTGTGAGTGGGGCCCCTTGGGGATCTTGGCGGCGGCCATGGGTCACTGCCTGGTGGCTGCAATGCCCCTGGGCGGGTCTGGGTGGGGGCCTGGGGGCTCGGGGTTTGGGGGTGGCCGGCCCCGTGTGGGGATCTGGGCGGGGCCTTGGGGGTCGGGTCCTGACATGTATGCTGCCGGGAAGAAGGCAGGAACACTCAGCAGTGCCTGGCCCGGGCTCGGGGGCATCAGGTAGACCTTGGCTCCTCTGCCGTTCCATCACAGGGGAGGGGGAGGTCCAGGACGGGGAGGACCAAACCTTACCTGGATGTCCCATGTCTTATATATTCTGGAAGTTGTGCAAATGCAGGGGTGGGCATAGATATTCTGCTGGGATGGGGCTGGGTTGGTGCCCTCGGACTCCGTGAGGCTCTGTAATGCTGCTGCTTTGGGCCCTGGCAGGATGGGCTGGGGTCTCCATGCCCTGGGTGGCAGTTTGACAACAGAGGTGCCTATTGGGGCCAGTAGGGGAGCTAGCTCCCTGGAGGGCTAAGCCCAACCAGCCATTCCTCCCCATCCCCGCATATTTCTCTCCTCCTGCTCCCTCACATCATCACACAAACATACACATAGGACCTTGGGGGGTGGGCAAGTCAGGGAGTGCGGGTATGGACCCCATTTCCGCATTCCTGTGGCAACCTGCCCCCCAATTTTATTTGCACCTTATACACTTCCACTGACGACATTCCACACAAACACACACTTAGGGCCTTGGGAGTGAGCACATTCAACGGCATTTGGCAGGGGGATATTTCAGCCTCCTCCCGAGTGCCGGTGCCCACTTCCAATTTTAAACCGCACTTAGACACTGATGGCTGAGGGTGTAAGTGGGGTGGTGCGGTGGCATCAGCTGGCATATGCCGGATGATGCCCGCACTGCCCACTCACCACAGCCATGGAATACACCTCATGATCACACAACACTATATTGGAGCAGGTGGAGGGAGACTAGGGGTCTTAGCCACCTCTGTTGTTGCTAGGCTTCCTGGGGCTGGAGGCTAGGAGGGAGATCTGGCCGTCTGGTTGGGGTCTGGGGTGGTGGGTTGCTGTGCTCAGCATTGGGCGGGGGAGCCTGCTCATCAGCACCCCAGCAGAAAGGGTCAAACTCTGGTTACCGGTGATGGTTGTACCCCATGTGCAGCAGTACCGGGACCAGAGTTAATAGGGTGTGTATGGGGAGCATGAGTGAGTGTCCGGCGTGCATTTTTGTAAGTCTTGGGTTGTATGTGCATGTGTGAGCATGAGGGAGGGAGTGTATGACTGTGTTTGTGTATGACTGTATATATCAGGTGGGGCCTTTGGGTCCTCCCCTCTCCTGGAACTTCTCTTGATGATATAGATCTTTGTCCCCCCTCCCCCTGCCACACCTGGTGTGGGGGCTTGTGCCATGGTCTGCCTGAGTGTTCGTGGCAACCGGGTCTGGGGGTTTAAGATTTTGGCATCTGCCTGATAGATCCCGGTGGCTGCCTGGTGGGGTCTGGGTCCCTGGGCTCTGCTGGGTCCCCGGCGGGGGTGGTCACCCCTGGGTCCCGGGTCGCTGGGTCACGGGCTCGGCCGGCTAGGGGGTGGGAGGCTGCGGGCGGGCCTGTGGGCTTGCCGCTGATAACTCCAGGGACTCTGCCGGCTGCTGGTTGTGGCCCCCCGGGGCGATCCTCTGTGCCTCTCGAGGGGGGCGGGGGCCTTTCTGGTTGCAGTCTCCTTGGGGTTCCTGCATTCTGGGGCAACGCCTGGATCTCTGGGACTTGGAGCTCCCCCCGTCTCCTGCGCATCTTTGGGGGGCGGATCTGTGGTCCCTCACACTCTCTGTTGGATGCTCCTATAGAGAAACCTTAAATCAACAAGCGCGTGTACACATACAGGTGCTCACATGGTGCTCTCAAAAGTATGGGCTTGGGCACGTTCAACACATGTCTTAAGACTATGGGGGGCACTTAATGCATTGTGATTTATTATCGTGATTCTTCAGTTAAGCAATGTTGATTATATATATATATATATATTGTTTTTTTTTTGTTTTTTTTTTCATCAAGTTGACGCAGTGATAGGTAGATCTTGTTGTATTGTTGTTGTGTCCCTTTTTTGTGTCCTTTTGTTATTTTTCGTCTTTTTCTGCAGGTTTAGAAGCAGACTCTTGTTCATTGTTTATTTTTGTGGAACCCCCCCCCCCCCCCCCTCCTCTCTCTCCACCTTTTCTCTTCCTTTCTCTTTCACCTCTGTCTCCGTGTCTGGTCGGAATTACAAAGCATTCAACAACAATAACAATAAAGTTTTAAGTATCAGGCGTGACATTAAAAGCAAACGCTTTGATGCTCCACCTGAGAATAAATCTGTAAGGCTTGTCACCAGCATTCAGACATCAATTCTGCTTGCTTCACAGCCAGACAGGACACGGTAAAAAAAAAAAAAAAAAAAAAAAATTAATTAAATAAATAAATCTAACATTAAAAATACGTGGCGCATATTAAATGATGTAATAAAAAAGGGTAGTGGCACCAATAGTCTTCCAAATATTTTTCTAACAAAAGACAATAAAGAAATTTATCAGTCTAAAGAAATAGCAAATGATTTCAATAAGTATTTTACCGAAATTGGGCCAAATTTGGCAAAGGATATATCAAATACTAAATTAAATGCTGATGCTGTGAGTAAAATAAGAAATTTAGATAAAACCATATTTATTCAAGGCACAAATGAAAATGAAGTTATAACAGTTGTTAATAAATTTAAAAGTAAAAAGTCAGCAGATTTACATGGATTTGATATGTCTGTTGTAAAATAAATCATTGAGATTATAGCCAAACCACTTACACATATTTGTAACCAGTCTCTCCAATCAGGAAGATTTCCTGAAAGGATGAAGGTTGCAAAAGTCATTCCTGTCTATAAGGCTGGAGACAAACATGACTTTTCTAATTATAGACCAATTTCTATTTTATCTCAGTTCTCCAAAATACTAGAAACAATATTTCATAAACGATTGTATGACTTTATTGAGCATCATGATATTCTTTCTGAACAGCAATATGGTTTTAGACGTGATCGGACAACTTCTCTGGCAATTGTTGATCTAGTGGAGAAAATATCTGATGCAATTGACAACAAACAATATGCTGTTGGGGTGTTCTTAGACCTGACCAAAGCTTTTGATACTGTTAATCATGACTTATTAATACAAAAATTGTGTAGATATGGCATCAGGGGTGTGGCCTATGACTGGATTAAGAGTTATTTAGAGAGCAGACTCCAATATGTCCACATTAACAACACTGATTCACAGCTACTGACAGTGACCACCGGTATCCCACAGGGGTCAGTGTTGGGTCCCTTGTTGTTTATTCTTTATATTAATGACATATGTTTAGTTTCTAAAACATTGCACTTCATACTATTTGCAGATGATACTAATGTTCTAAGTTTTGGGAAAGATTTAATAACATTAATGGACAAGGTTGAGAAAGAATTAAATGCATTAAAGTGTTGGTTTAACTTAAATAAATTAACTTTAAATTTAAATAAAACAAAATTTATCATATTTACTAATAGAGCAATTACAGTGGATATACATCTCAAAATAAATAATACAGAAATTGAAAGAGCGAATGAAATAAAATTTCTTGGCGTAACCATAGAAAAAAAGTTAAGTTGGAAACCGCATATTGACTCAATTAAAGCAAAGTTATCTAAATCATTAGCAGTTCTCTATAAAGTTAAAGAATTTTTAGATGAAAAAGCTTTATATCTTTTGTATTGTTCCTTATTTCTGCCTTATTTCATGTATTGTGTTGAAGTGTGGGGAAATACCTACGAAACCCACTTAAAGCCTTTGTTCATAATTCAGAAGAGAGCTATCCTACTTGTAAATAAAGCAGCTTGTAGAGAGCATACACATGTACTTTTTACTCGTTTAAAAGCATTAAAGTTAAAAGAATTAGTTACATTAAGAACTGCACAATTTATGTATAAAGTGATGTATAATTTGATGCCAAAACAAATTCAGGATCTGTTCCAGATCAGAGAGAGTGTTTATGATCTCAGAGGGTATAAAATGTTTAGAAAGCCTAAAGTAAGAACTAAAATGAAACAACTTTGTATTTCTTGTGTTGGGGTTGATGTGTGGAATAAATTAGACCAGGAGCAAAAAGATTGTTCAACAATGGTAAAGTTTAAGGGTATGTTTAAATCAAATGTGATTAAATATTATGAATCAAGTCAATGAAAAAATGCATAAAACATTAAAGGTCATTATTTTGTTTTTATAAAGCTAGAATGGGGATTTCAATATATTCACCAAACATTTCAAACATGATGTAAAAATTATGGAATCTGTATGCTATTCTAAAATTTTGTTTAAGTTCAAAGGGTTTGGGGGGCTGGGCTTATAAGCTTATGCTTCTACTGCACCCATTCTTAGAACTGTGTAAGTTGTGTGTTTGCTTGTAAAACTGCAAATGTTTCCTTGTTATACTATTGTTGTACTATTGATTTTAATTTCTCATTTCTCATTAAACATGTAAACATGTATGACAATATGTACAAAAACATGGCCAGATTTATGGTGGTTCTTTATTCCTGAAGGAAGGATTAGAAGTTCGCTGAACTTACAGCCATTAGTCCTCTGCTTTTCTCCGAGTCTGGTTCTTTGTTGCTGTGCTTTTGTAGTCCTGGACGTATTTTCACACAAACTTTTGCCCCGTTCGAAAAAAAAAGCACTTTCTTGACATCAGAATGTGTCTTTAAAATTTACGGACATCATGTGTGAAAACATTGCACATAACAAACACATTTCTAGCCCCACTGACTTGCATTCATTTGTTTGTTCTTTCCGGGACCCATGGTCCAGAAGCAGATGGGAGTGACTTAGGCTCCCTATAAGAGATAATACATTGATTGTAATGGATTGTATGTTCATATTAGACTATATTCTTTGTTCTCTTGTTATTCTAAAACCCTCTCTCAAAAAATAAAAATAAATAAAAAACCAAATCTTTGTGTCATCTCCTCTTCCTCCTTTGAATTCCCCTTTTTCTTTTTTCCTCTCCCCTCCTTAATGGCACAGGGCAAATCACATCATTACTGCCCCCTACTGGACTGGAGGTTTAACAGGAAAGTAAAATGGGTCAGAATGAGAGTAGATATATTTATAGTTGTCCTTCCCCGTGTTTCCAGCTCCTCACACTCCACCTCTCAACCATAACTAATCACACACCACCCAGAATAAATACTCATTGGGTTTCACTAGTCTTTGCCAGATCATCTGTCCACCTCCAAGTATCTGAACTGTTTTCTTTGTAATTCTCATATCACACAATGCTTTCTTTTGGCTGTTTTGGTTTAAATCTCATCTCCTCTATTCCTACTCTTCAACACATTGTGGCTTGATTTAGTTTGCTCAAACTCTGAGAAGTTAATCATGTTTGTGAACATCTGCTCTCAGGTTCCCTAATACGTTATGAATGTGTTTTAATCAAATGTATTTTGAGGGGGTTGTCCACGTTAGGCTGACCGGGCCTGTTAGCTTCGTTACTGTTTGGAGAGTTCCTGTCATGGTTTTGATGAAAAGCAAAGTGCTTAGCTGAGTGTGGGCGTGTAAAGATGTAGAAGGAGAGGGAGGACAAAGGAAGACAGAGGTTGTCGGAGTGAATTAAGCATTAGTGATGTTGACATGATCCCTCCCTCTGGCCTGTTCACTCTCTCTCCACACACATATTGATCTCAAATTTCACAACCAGACAATGATTCACACCTAACTGGTTTAACTCGGAGTCCCTGTTGTGTTGTATTTTCCCAAAAACAGAGCTTAATTAGCTTATATATTCAAACCAGATTTCTTTGTTGATTTGCACATATTGAAGGAATAAATTGGCAAGAAAATGTGTGTGTGCAAGTGTGTGTGTCCCTTGGCTTCACAGTCTAACAGTGTGTTTACGAGTTGCTACAGAGTGTTACGTGGAGCTGTGAATGTGCGATTGACTGGAAGTGAGAAGTAGAGAAAATGTACATAATTCCCGGAGGGCTGAAAAGGAAGATTTTTGAAAGGTCGCCTGATAATTTTTTTTGCTTTGTTCACCTTTTTCTTTTGTTTTTGCGCAAGAACAGCCTCGTTTGAACTTTTTACTCCCCGATGAGAGTGCTGGTTGAGCAAGTTTGCAGTTTTGGTTTTCTTTGTATAACATCTTTTATCAGTTTCACCCACAAAATTTGCTTCCATGCTGCCGACTAGGCCAGTCAGTGCAGAGGATGCAGCTTGTGATCTGCCAATCTTACCAATTTAAAATGAGCAAATCTTATATTTGAGTGTCATTTTGCTCCACTGGAAACTAGTCTGCAGTGAGGTGATGTCGCAAAAAGAGTTATGCAATCAAAGCATCATGTGAGCTTACTCACCATTCTGTCTTCCTGCCCTTGTCTGTGTTTTGCCTTGATTGTATCTTTCTTCAGCCTCTCTGCTGCGCACAAAGAGATAAGTCTTGCTGGCTGCTAACTCCCTCTGTATTTCTTTCTCCTCTTGGCCAGGGTTTATCGAGTTCATCGAATGTGCTGATAAATGTGATCATAAACCCCTGAGCTGCACAATCCTTTTCTTGTGCAGAAGTTCCATCCATCCATCTATTTTCTGAACCCACTTGTCCATGTAGGGTTGCGTGTGTGTGTGTGTGTGTGGGGGGGGATTTCCAGCGGTCAATGGGCAATCAGGCGGGGTACACCCTGGACAGAAAGCCAGTCCATCACAGAGCAACATAGAGACACACAGGACAAACAATCATGTACACACACACTCACACCTAAGGACAATTTAGACAGACTAATTAACCTAACAGTCATGTTTCTGGACTGTGGGAGGAAGCCGGAGTACCCGGAGATAACCCACACATGCACAGGGAGAACATGCAAGATCCCAGACCGGGAAGTGAACCCAAGACCTTCTCGCTGCAAGGCAACAGCTCTAACCACTGCACCACTGCACAGCCCTTGTGCAGAAGTTGACAGAGAAATATCGGATTCCCTGTCTGCAGGTTCAGGAGAGCAGACAGTAAATGTAAAGTGCATCACAAATATGTAACACTCTCTAGACTGCAGCAGCAGCTCCTCCACCATCAATGTAGACAACTCAGAAATAAGTCTTTGCTGCTCCAACTGTGCTTCAGTTCCTCTGAAAGCTGCGCTTTAGGATCAGACACGACAAACATGTTTATTTCATTTTGATGTTTCTGTGTTATTTATTGCACAACATTTTATTAAAGAGATAATACCACATATCAATGGCAGGCATTTTAACTTTAAAGAGTAGTCCCAGGCACCATAAAAAGGACTGCTTTCCATTTAAAATAAGTACTGCTTTTACACAGAATAATGAGCATGCATGGCTGCAAAAGTGGAATGTAGCCTTCATTAATCCACCTGCGCTTTCCCCACTCCTATAAGTCAGAACATCTGCTTTAAACTGGCCTATCAGATATGATAATAAAAAATAAAAAATAATGAACAATTCTGCAAAATTAGAATAATTCAAGCTAAAGATGCTTACACATAGGAACAATTGTTTTATCACCTGCTGCTGAAAGGTAAGAGCTCAGGCCTTTGCCTGTTTAAGCTTCTTATCTCATGGACCACAGAACAGATTTCTTTGAAATTTTCAGAAACTATCGATTTGATTCACATTTACAACTGATTACCTTTTGGTGACGACTCAGTTGACGTTGGCTTCAACAGTGAATCAAGATTAGCAAACACAAAAACATGGGCTGCAGCTACTGAGCTAATATTTGACAGGTGCTTAGAGTCCTTCAGTACATACTGAGTGGTAACCAGCCACTCAAGATGCTGAGGAGGACTCCACCAGAGGGCAGTTAACACATACAGGACTGGATTTGGCAGTTTTCGGATTAACCTGGAAACCTGGCAAAAGAGCAACGTTTTCATATTGAGTCAGTATGTGCTAAAATGACCCTTTAGGGTTAGTGAAAAGTTACTCAGACCCCACCACCCGCTTTGACCAGAATACCGGAGTTGCCACTTCAGAGTTGGTGGGCCGCTCCCTGCTGGTGGAGGGAGCTGTGGGGTGGAATGGAGCAGAGCTGGAGTCTACTTCCAGCAGGTTTCCTGCAGGTTTTAGATCATGAACACAACAGATTTGTTTAATTTAGTGATGGATTGCTCCTCTCAACACTAATGAAGGCTGAGGAGACATTTCAGCTAGATTAAGGTGTTAAAAAGACAAACGCACAGTGAGAAGATGTGTTTCATTTTTGGTATATCCACAGAAAATTAATAACGAACACTAGGGAGTGCTAAAAGCAAGAAAAACTTCCTAGTATCCCTTTAAGGCCTGAAGTGATGAGATGCAAAAATTGCAACAATAGTTTTCCAATACAAGAGGTAAAAAAAGTATTACAGATCACATGAAAGCAGGAATCTATCCATAATTTTTGGATCACAAAACATGTTTAAATCTGCAGTTATTTATACATTATACAGTGTTTCCTTACTAAAGGCTTTACCGTGGCGCTACACCATCGCTGAAATTCCAGCGCCATGGCTACAAAATGTCACCCCCCCCCCCCCACACACTCCCACAGTAAAGGTCCTAAAGCGAAACAAACCCCACCCCCTCTCCGGGAAACTAGCACCACGGCTGGAAACACTACTATGTTATAAGTTATTGATTGATACATTTTTATTTTAGAATGGATCAATGTAACTTTTGACAAAGTGCTCCAATGTTTGCTTTAACACATTTACTTGCTTAGAAAGTAACATTTCATTTTCTTGCTTGTTTCTTAAATTTAGTAGGTTTCAGTTCAGTCAAACTATATTAAAACAAATAGTGTTTATTTCGTCTAATCCTGTTGCTTCACATAAAAGGTAATTAGAGCAAAGTCCTGACATCTGTTATGAATGACAAACCCACATTTTAGTAACCCAGTCTGCTGAGAGTGACTGTGAGCAGCCTGACGTGGTCAGTCTCAGTAAACTCCACCCGGACTACTCAGAGCTGTGAGTGAAGGAGCGTGCTGGCCTACTTTGAGTCTAGTATAATTATGTAATGCTTGAGTACCTGCAGCACCAGCAGCGTGACAACTTCTGACTGTGAGTGTGAACCGTGGCGAGAGCAGACAGGATCTGCTCCTCTTCTCAATCTTTCTTTCATGCCTTTCAACTTCATTTCATCCCGAGTTTCTGCTCGCGCAGTTGCTTCTTCAGCCATTGCATGGCGTGCCGTCACGCTCATGTTGCATCCTTTGGGTCTTTTTTTGTTGTTGTTATTTTTCATTTCTCCCTCAAACATTTGTCTCACTTCCTGTTGCACTTTCCCCTCATTTTACTTTTGCTCCTCTCCATCCATCCATCTAGCGCCTGATTATTTCCTCTCCTTGTCAGCTTCCAGCACCACAAATGGAGGGTGACAGTATACAGCTGTGGTTTTTGTCCTCCAGACAGCGTCTTAGAGAAAAGCTTATCTACACACACACACACACACACACACACACACACACACACACACACACACACACACACACACACACACACACACACACACACACACACACACACACAAACACACACAAACACACACACAAACACACACACACGTTGAAGGAAAGAGGGGGGAACTGGCTATCACCTAAAGTCTCTCATCTCTTACGTAACCACTTTAAGATGGAATTTTTCTTTGTGCGTGCATACATTACACACTCAGACATAAAGTCATTACACTCAGGAAGATGTATCGTGATATCACAAGATGTTACCCCCCCTCCTGTTTTGTTTTTTCTTCAGAAAGCGAAGCTTCATGCGGCCTTGCAGGAGAAAGATTGTCTGAATGTTGAGTTGATAAACCACAATCTGAAGGCATCCAAATATGATCAGGTGAGGAATTTATTCAGTGTTCAAATCATGCATTACAAGAACACACACCTCCAGTGCTGATCAATGTCTGACCTGATGGTTTTTAGTGAGAACATATCTCTCATTTTACAGTCTCAGTGATCCAGGGGGCAACATATTACATATTTAGCTGCTTATAAATTGCTCAGAGACTTGTTGGAAACTGATTTATCCCCACAGATCAATACGGCTGCAGCTGCGTTATCATCATCTGCTCTCGAACTAGATCGTTTTCCACTTCTTCACTTTTCTTTATGTCGTGAGTGTTTACCGTGACCAAATCATCAGACTTCAAACATGCATGAATAAACAGATCCAGAACAATGAACAGTGACCGACCGTGATTGTAGGTGATTAGACGCTCTGGTGCTAATAGTGACTTTCACAGAAGGGGGTGCAGGTTTGACACGTGTCCAGCAGCTCCACTCTGAGCCCGTGCTCCAAAAACGATGCCATCTGCGCACCGACAAAGTGGGCATGGAGATGAAAAGAAAACAGGGATGAAGCCCATCCAGCCTTGCCAGATTTACAGTATGAACGATGAGTGCTGGCTTGTAAGAGCAATTGTTGCAAGGGCTCAGTCAGAATGTGCTGAACTGTGAGTGGACGATGAATAATGAAGGAGGCGAAAATACACAGTCAGTGTAATGAGGAAACATGATAGCGGCGGCACAGTTGGAGACTAAAACTCACTTTGAACCTTCATTCAGAATTAAGACTGATCTCTGAGCATGTAATGTTTTAGTAAAATTCAGAATGACATGATTTTTGCTTTCTTTCCAAGAGTTACATTGAAAATAATTTCTGTGCTTTAAAGGGATACTTTGCAACTTTTTCCAATTTTTAAATGTTGTTTTGAGCCTGTGTGGGTCGTTTTGTTGGGACTTAATTCAACTGACATGCCCGGTGCTGCAGTCTGTTTCCAGGACGTTTCCTGCATGTTGTAGAACATGAAAACCGCTGAGTGGTTTAATTTAGTGATGTAGTGATCTGTAGTTTGTATATTTATACACTGTAATTAGATCTAAACATTATAATCAGAAGTGGTTGTTTTTATCATCAGGGAGTTTACTTAAACACTCTGTATTGACTGAGAGACAAGAAAAGAGAGAGTTGGGACCGTTTAAAAATCTTTAATTTCTATAATTATAAATTCTTACAATCTACCAGGACTAACTCTGTGATGTATGCATATGGATCTGAATGTTATCGTGTTGGTGTGTGTGTGTGTGTGGGTTCAGGATCTCTAGGCTGACGTAGCGAATCTGGTTGTTATGACTAGGCTACCACGAGGCTTCAGAAGCTGATGACATGAGCAGCCATTTTGCCGTAACTACGTACCATGTGGAGCCTCCCGTGTTAGATCAGGAATTGCCAGGTCCCTGGACCTTCAGGTGTACTGGAGCTGGTGAAACAGCGGTCGCAGCACTACAAAGCCCGTCTGAGGGTCGACTCCGGTAGCAGCGGCAGGCGTCAGCGAGTTCAGCTCTTATTTTGAAGGGACGTCGTCTTGTTGTTCAAACGACGGAAATCTCCAGCTTGACAGTTCTCAGCTTAAAGTAGAAAGTGCATCTGGCCAGGCTGCACCTCTCTTTTGCGGTGATGGATCGAGAGCTGGTTGAAAACTACGTTGAGAGTATGATGTAACTCCTTTGGAACTCAGATCGAACAGAGCTGAGGTTAAAATGGAACTGAGTTTAAAATGGCGTTGCCTTGTTTTATTTCCCCTAGTTGTTTATAAATCTTAGTAAACCGGATTGGACAACTTCATTAAACAACTCAGATTCTGCCCTACGACAGACGAAAGTTCTGATTGGTTGAGAACCATGTGTCATGCGTTTCCATGTTAATGTAGATCAGTCTGTCTGGTGCAGTCCTGTTTATTCATTAAACACATAACTCATGACATCTTTATTTCACAGATCATTCACCTGACTATTATTGATCAACATATGCTTTGATTAGCTTTATCACAAATAAAGTACTTTGATTAATTAATGGAAAGCGTTCTTCTTCTCTTCTTCTGTCTCTTCTCCTGGAATGTAAACATACTGAAACCCGCATCCGACCTTGGCGATTCCTACACGTTGTTACTGTGTGAAGGGGCAGCTGTTAAGGGCAGACAATAGGATCTTAATAATGCTACAGTGACGAACCACTACTGTAGACACAGAGGAAGGCTGGGGAGACATTTCAGCTGTTAGATTGAGGTGTTATAAAGATGAGTGCACAGCGAGGAGATAGGTTTTGCTTTTGGTTCTACAAACGAACAACAGAGGGTGCTAAAATCAAGCCAAAACTGCCTAGTTACCTGTTAAAATTAAACACAGTTATTGATCATAAAGACGTCTAAAATGTTCAGATATTTTTATTTGACCTTTATTTTCCAACCCAATCTCTCGAATCTCAAGCATATATTGGGATGAGGACTTCATGAACTCAAAAAGGAACAAAAAAGAAAGAAGCCAACGATATAAATACTTCGATGATTTAAAAATGGATTACTCTAAAAAATAATGAAAATGAAAAGCAGATCTCAAATACAGGTGGAACAGTATTAAACATACTGTTGGACAGGTTTACAATAAGAACGAGGAACACCTTTGAACCTCTATATCTGTGGTATCCAAACTCACCAAAATCACCAAGTTGAAAGTCCTCAAAGGTCCGCAAAATAGGATTTTTTAAATATAAAAAATGCACAAGTTTTTATATTGTGTGTGTGGTTATTATTTTTGGTAATGGTCAAAAATAGGCTTCATACATTAATTGTGAGGTCAAATTTGTCAAACAGCCAGCTGGGGCGACAAATGCAATGGGAGGCGGCACAAAATCTTAGGCCCACAATGTCAATGTCAAGTTTATTTATATAGCACATTTCCAACAATCAGAGACTGCACAAAGTGCTGTACACAGACAAGCAGTAAAAATAAAATGATAAAACACTGAGAGCCTTCCAGTAGAACCTAAAATTAATTAATGATAAAATCAGTTTACAGCAAGGGTAAAAAGGTAGGTTTTTAAAAGAAACTTAAAAGCAGAAAGGCTGTTAGCAGACCTAATCTGTAGGGGAAGGCTGTTCCAGAGCTTGGGAGCGGCCACAGAAGAGGCTCTGTCGCTTCTGGACTTCACAAACAGCCCCTGGGCCACGCTTTGGACACACCCGTCTTAAAATGAGAAAAGTATGAGAAAATGACAAAATTTTACATAAAATACTTTCTAGTCATAGAGCATGAAATAATTAATTTATGTTTCTTCCCAAGTCAACTGGGCCTTTTGTAGAAAAAATAAAAAATAAAAATTCCGTAAACGATCATGTGACTCAGCTGAAAAAGGTCTGTCCAAAAGGCCTCAGTCTACAGCTCACTCCATGGGTCTGTAAGTCGCATCAGCTCATGTTTATGTTGACATTCTGCTCTTGATTAATGTTTAAATGAGCTCGTATGGATTTAAACAAGCATTAGAAATTCACACTTAGAGGGGTAAATAAAATCCAAAAAGATTTTTATTTCAGTTAATCAAGTTTTTATTAAAAAAAGGTTAATTTCTTTCTAAAATTGACGTTAAGTTCAGTCTGTCACTACAACATCCAGGACGCATAGCTAACTGCTTTATTGAAGTAAAATTACAAGTAAAAGTAATACATTAATTTTTCTGCTACATTTGAAAGTCTCCCCTAATAGTTTCAGTAATGAATCCCACAAAAGTCAACTATCTCATTTTCTTTGCAGCGGCCTCATTTTGTGCACACTAGGTGTGTGAGCTTATCTTTTTCATGCACTCCTCTGGTTTGTTAATTAACGAGAAAGTGGGTGTTTGTTTGCGGGCTGGCAACGCTCGATCTTGCGAGGCCAACTTTAGAAGAAGCAGCTCAGGGCTGATATCAGAATGAGAAGCTGCGCTCATGTCAGCAGCTCCGTCTCATCAAGGGCAAATGTGCTGTTTATTTTCTCATCAGTTTGTGAAATCAAAATCAGCCCTCCAGCTGAGAAGAAAGGAAGAAAAGCTGCCTCTGTTGCAAATATGACCTTCATCTAACTTGTTTGTCTTGGTTTACACTCCAGTTTTTGTGTTTTGTACATGTTTCCTTCACCCTCTTAGCCTGCTGGTGGTGGTCAGACGGACCGTTGATGCCTGTGTGCAGCAACCTCACCTCCATCAGTTTGCCCCAGGGCAGCTGTGGCCACAGTGTAGCTCATCACCATTAGTGTGTGAATGTAATTGTAAAAATTATGTGTTGTAAAGTGCTTTGGAGTCCTCTGACTCAGAAAGGCACCATACAAGTGCAGGTCATTAGTCATTTATCGTCATTTGTCTCCTTAATCTCCTCTTCCTCTTCCTCCCCAACTCATTACTCTCTCTAATGTTTGAACTCCATGTTTGATTCATGTCCCTGCAGGTGCAATGTGACTACAACCAGCTGAGACAAACCTTTGCTGTAGTGAGCCGGGAGCGAGACGCGGCCCAGCAGCAGAGGAACCAACTCCAGGTCAAAGTAGAGAACCTGGAACAGCTTCTAAAGGTGAGACTATGCACAAAAAATCCTTGTTTTACAATGAATGCATTGGATTTTCATTGTTTTGGTGATAGTACTAGCTGAAATATGTATAGATTCCTGTTTTTTAATGGTTGGTAGCTCTGTTGCCTTGCAGAAAGAAAGTTCTGGGTTCAGACCATAAACTGTATATTTGAAATGGATGAACTCAACACCTTTCTGAAGAAAACTGAAGCCCAATGGACCGCGATCTTGGCCACATTGTGTCTTGTCACCAGGATAATATAAAAATGGAGCTGAGAGCGGGGCTGTGAAGGTTGGAGTAGAGGATTAACACTCCTCAAACTCCGAGCTGATGTAGCTACGAGCTAAGAGCTAACCTGCAACTGTGTTTATTTATGTTTATTTATTTGGCAGACGCTTTTATCCAAAGTGACGTACAATTGTTAACCTATAGGGCATGTTGTGATCTGTGGGGGAAGCTGGAGTACCCGGAGAAAACCCACGCGTGCATGGGGAGAACACGCAACTCCACGCAGAAAGGCTGCAGCCGAGTTTCGAACCTGCAACCTTCTTGCTGTGAGGCAACAGTGCTAACAACTGTGCCACCATTTAGCCCTAACAAAAGCTAACGGAGGCTAGCAGGTGCTTTTAGCCAGAAAACTACAGTTGAGTGACTCTGCTAGCCTCTGCTTTCCGGTCTGTAACACTTTTAAAGCCGAGGCTGAAGTCTTCCCGGAGCAAGCAGGGGAGCAAGCCGCTAGTGCTAGCAGTGACAGCTCATTTGACACCTGTTAATAAAAGGGCATGCCCCTAACTATTCGTAATTTCAAGCTTTAACTACATTTAAACAAATGCGTTACAAAAAAGATTCACCCCCCTCAGAGTTGTGATGATAGTAAAATTGACCCTTTAACCCTAAAATGTTGTTTTGTACCAGGCTATAAACATTTATTTCTGCTGTGAAGTTTGTGTTTTTAACATGGGAATCAACGGGAGCCAAGTGGATGAGAGAGGAATTGCAAATTGCAAAGAAGTTTGCCCCTTGGTTCAAACTCTGACCTGGGGTCTTTCTGCATGAAGTGGTTTTCACTGGCTACTCAGGGTTCCTCCCACAGTGCAAAAATATGACTGTTAGGTTAAATGGTAAATGGCCTGTATTTGATATAGCGCCTTCTAGAGTTCTTGGAACCCCCCAAGGCGCTTTACAACACAGTCATTCACCCATTCACACACACATTCACACACACATTCACACACACATTCACACGCTGGGGCGCGCTGACGGAGGCGAGGCTGCCGAGCACTGGTGCCACCAGTCCCTCCGACCACCACCAGCAGGCAACGTGGGTTAAGTGTCTTGCCCAAGGACACAACGACAGCGACACACTGAGCGGGGCTCGAACCTGCAACCTTCCGATTACGGGGCGAGCACTTAACTCCTGTGCCACCGTCGCCTGGTTAACTGATGTCTCTAAATTGTCCTTAGGAGTGGACTAGCAGCGTGTTTCCTGTTTGCCTAAATGACAGCTGGAGATAGAAGCTAGCCCCTTTGCGAAGATAGATGCATGACTTTGCGAGGATAAGCGGCTATCGATAATGGATGGACGGATTGATGGATGAGTGGATGGATGACTCTGGTTGTGCAGAAAAACATGATAACTCCAGATGACAAAATGCAATACTGAGATCTCAGAAATCTCATGGGGGCAACCGACTTACATTCAAAGAGCGTAACTTCTGATATTTTTCTTATTAAAAAAAAGTTTGGTTCATACCAATCAAATTATTTAGAAAAATGTCAGCTTTTTTTCTTAGATGTGTGAATGATCCCTCAATATATTTGTTTTCCGATAAATCTTTACATCCATGTTTCTTTATAAAAGGTGAAGTATGGCCTGCTTCATGTAGAGGCTCCTTTTTCATTGTGTTCCTATCTGCCAATAGTAATCAGACCGAGTCTCACCGCGCAGCGAGGGCCTCTGTCATTACAAATCCTCGCCTCGCTGCATCTCCAATCGATTGTCTGTTTGTCAGGATATTTCAGAGATAAATGTACTCGTATGAGAGAGGCTGACCTGCTCTCTGATACACCAATGAAAGCTTTGTCACTTTCTCATTGAGCATTGATTATGGAGACAAAGAGAGTATTTAGAGAAAATTACATGAGGGTGACGCAGGTGGAGAAAGCAGAGATGATTTAAAAAAGTGAAACCTAAAAAACAAAAGCACTATTTATTCCTTCAAGGGGATTTTAAAAGCCCTGACAAATTATATGCAGCATTACTGATCATGTTATAAAAAGTTTATTTGATTTATTTTTAATTTCCCCTAGGAGCAATAATACTTTACATTGAAAAAGAAAACTGCGATAATCCAACATCAAGCCTCAAATTTCCCAAACTAGGTTTAACCTCTGTTCTTTAATTCTTGAAAATGTATTCAAAGCAAAATTTCTATTCTGTTTAAGAATAAAAGATTGTTTGTGTAGAACTGATTTAAAAACATTTTTCAACACATAGTCAGCTTAAATGTAACCTTCAGTCAACCAATCAATCAATCAATCAATCAATCAATCAACCAATCAATCAATCAACCAATCAACCAATCAATCAATCAATCAACCAATCAATCAATCAACCAATCAATCAGCCAGCCAGCCAACCTGCCAATTGTACCTACATTTTTAAAAGATATTTTAGCCTTTTCATAAAATAAAAGTTAAAAATAAGTAGATAGTTTGCAGGCTGCAAGGAGGTGCAGTTAGTAGCACTGGTTCCTCACAGCGAGAAGGTTGCTAGTTTGAATCCTGGCTTTTTGTGCAGTTTGCATGTTCTCACCATGCATGTGTGTTTTCTCTGGGTTCTCCGATTTCCACCCACAGATCAAAAACATGCATGCATTGTTTGGTTCTTTTAAAACACAGAAAAAAAAAGTTGTTCTTCACCTTGTTTCGTTAATGTTTTGCTAATTACTATAGCCATCCTCCAGAATTTACAGAAACAATTATGCCAAAGCTGCAGTGCATGTTTTTTAAATCACACAAATAAGTGAAGTTGAAAAAGCCGGAGCCATTTTAAAAGGCAATGATACACTTTGCAGCACGCTGAACTCAGACTAGCTGTTAGCTCATCTGTCTTGAAAGATAAATGCTACTTCTCTAAAGTGAGGTCATTCAGGCAGGGATGAACTAGCACTTATGCATTGTGTTAAACAGAATTGTTCTTTACAAAAATGTCTAAATATTCCTTTAAGTTCTAAAATTCATTTTTAAACGATGATAGATGACCTGCACTTGTATAGAGCCTTTCTGAGTCAGAGGACTCCAAAGAGCTTTACACTACAGAGTATCATTCATCCATTCACACCATGATGGTGATGAGCTACAATGTAGCCACAGCTGCCCGGAGACACACCAAGAGAGGTGAGGCATTCCAAGCGCAGGCGCCAGTGGTCCATCTGACCTCCACTAGGCCCAAGGACAAAACAGCAGCATTCTCTAGCAGGAGCCGGGATCAAATCTGCAACCTTCCAATTACTGGACAACCTGCTCTACGTAAATATATTTAACGGTTTTAAATTACACTCAGGCTAGTGTTCACAAATGAGGTTTGGTGTCTGATGTCATTTATGTTTGCTAAAAACTAAAATCTGATCACATGAAATTAGGCTGGAGCCTTTCGGGTTTATTCCTGATTTGATAAGACAGCATTGGACAAATGTAGGTGTTAACAAAACTCAAAAAAAGAACAAAAAAATCTAGTTTTCCCTTAGGCTGGATGACAGTCCTCTGCAGCAGCTTAGAGCTTCTCTGATTATACGAATGGCTGCCTGCTCAGGACACCTCCAAGTCTCTCTGGGAGGAAAAGAAGCTTTCCCGTTTCGAGAATAAAAAGGTACATCGAGAGAGAAAAATCCAAACAGAAGAGGTTTTTCTAAGCTGTTCTTGTTTTAATTTCATGTCATTTCAAAGGGGAATTTTGAGTATGTAGAGAGTGCATTTCATATAACAAACATAAATTAAATGAACTTATTTTTATTATTTTTAATTTTTTTTTTTTTGCGCCCTATCCATCAGATGGCGCCCCAGACGGCCGCCTGTGTCGCCTGTTGGCAAAGCTGGCCCTGGTTCTTAAATTCACAGAAAAACCTCACAGTCTTAACTGGGTTCCTGGAGGATGGCAGCTGGTTGCATAAAGACACCATATAGCGATGACTTGGCTTATTTGGCAAAGATTAGATTTGGGGCCTGCGTGGGTGTCCATGCATGCACGACAGCTTTATGAGTCAGATCTGAACGTATAGGAAGAGAGGCGATAGTTGAGCATGAACTCTAATGCATTCATTGTTTTCACACTATGGAAACAATCTCATCTCAGCTCGGTTAAATCTGAGGAGCTTCGCAGAAAACAAAGAACTTTAGCTTTTGCAATGCTTCAAATGCTATTTGGGTTATTTTCCTTTAATGCCAGCCTGCCCACAACAGGGACAAAGACACATGTAAATAAATCATTATAAAGTCCAACAATCTGCTGCTTTCAATAAAGCAAAGAATGTTGTTGGGTGATAATTTGGAGTTACTGTCAAAAATCATCTCTTTCACTCTCCCTGCTTCCTCCCCACAGCATATGCACAAGGCTTTAGAGCTGAAACGGTAGCTGCAGACAGAGCATGAGCAAGCCTTTCACACCAAGCAGAAGGAGATCAATCAGCTGCAAAAGGTACACAGTCACGAGTTAAAGCAAAATGAGATATTAATCATTCATTCTGTGCATTGACGTCATCCCAGAACTTCTTCTTCAGTCACGGATGAGCCGCTGATGCACTGTCACGCAGTCATTTTACCAGAAAATAGAAAGTTTTAGGAAATTTTCCAGGTTCGATCAGAAAAAATTGGTTGGTAAGTCCAAATTTAGGATAAATTGAGATACTTTTTTTATTTTTTACTTTTGTTGATTTCCCTTTACTATACTTATCCACAACCACAATTTAGAATGAGGTTCTATTAAAAGTTTTAAAATTTTAGCTTACATAACCTCAGACTCAACAAATTGCAGTACATCTCTAAGCCTAAATGAAATTATTTATTGTATTTCCAGTAATAAACTAATTATTTCTTTTTTAATGTTTCTTTTTTCTTGAAGCTTCTCATTAAAACAGCTCATCATTATCTAATTTAAGTGATTTTACCTCAGATATTTGCTAAAACAGACCCAGATATTTTTACATATAATCTTTAGGAAATAGATGCAAATGTCCCAAATGAGTTTTAAAGATCATTAACCCCTTTAGCTTTAGTCAAAATGAACACATCTCACATGAGTTGTGCCTTAGGAGTTGGTGTCTCTTCATGTAGCGGTGCTGATGTCTTCTCCAGGTTGCTGCGTCAACAGTGTGTCAGCTGTGTAATGCAGTTTTACATCATGGACTCTGATCACTGTGTGTTCTCTGCAGGCCTGGGTTCAAACTGACCATGAGCAGGAGGAAGCAGTACACTTATTAGAGGTAAAGTAACACAGATTTACATCACAGCCATCGTTCCTGAACACATGGGATCAGATTTTGTTTTGACAAATACAAGTGCTAAAAAATGTAATTTTTTCACATTTCATGGTGTTTATGACGAAATTTGGATATACAAATGTAAAATTAACATAATTATCTGTGATGGAGGGATGCCATTAGGTTTGCATGTTAAGCCAAAAAAAAAAAAAAAAAAACAAATTTTTATCTGCTGATGGTGCAGAAAGAAAAGACATGAAATCAGCAAAATGTTGCAGTCTTCCTCTGGGGTTCCCCCCAGGCATCCATGGAAGCTGTTATGCAAATCCGTCCCACTAAATGTTTGAGATATTTCAGTCCAGCACACAGAGCTGCATTATCCAGAACCACCATCCCTGCAAGGGAAGTTTAAGAATATTATCAGTCAAATGAATGCACTTTAAACTGCTGACTGCATGCAAGCTTTCAACAGTTTAACCTCCGCTGAGGCTGAAATTGTGTGAAAGACTTCAGAATCCAAAACTCCTTCAAAAAAATGAAAGATGAAAATGTGAAATTTTCCATGCTAAACAGGACAGAGAATAGACAATTTTATAATAATCTAATTTCCCCTTGGCTAGTAAATTATAGTTAAGCAGGAAATAAACTTTAAAATTAATCAGAAATGTATAGATTATGTGTTGATTCCGCACTAATGATGCTAGCTTGGGATTTAATTTAATTTCAAGGTTTGAAAAGTGCATTAAAATATAATAATCTGGTATTCGATTTTACATTTTGCTTTTAAAAATCAGAAAATAAGATTCCACTAACTTTGCTTTTAATAAAGATGACGCCGAGCCCCTTTAGACGTGTGCTTGTGTGTCTATTGTTATTTAAAAATATCTTAAAAAGCTGATTGGCTGCTTTTATTTATATCTTAACACATAAATCACTGAATTTAAAAGTGTATTCAATATTTGCACAGATGCAACATAGACTTTGACAGAAGATAAGATGAGGAAAATTTGGGGTGGGGAGGGGGGGGGGGGCTTGCCTTTAATTTTACTCCCTTTATTGTATACTTTTCATTTTTCTTATGATAAAACAACATTTTTATTATATAAGATGTTTGAGCTTTAATATTTACTGTGAAAATATCAGTTGATTAAATTCTCTTTAGAAATGTCAGGGAGCAGCCTTGTATAATATGGCCTGAAATTTTGGTTTATCTTTAAAAAAAACACTTCCACGTTTTTCAAAACTCTAGCACCAAATTCATGCATCATCATATTTAAAATGTGTTCTCTTAATCGTTCTCCTTCTAGAGCTTTTCTGTGTCATCATAGAGAAAAAAATGAACTTTTAGAATTTCATCAGACTAACTTGTCACTGCAGCACCTGAACTGACATCTCTCCCTAGCTCAAGTTGCTGACCTGCTGCTTTTCATCACAGACTTTTTTAAGGTTGCGAGTCGCTGCCTCTTCTATGGGAATTCATTTTCTAATTGTACCCTAAATCCCTCTGTGACAATAACTCGCTTACTCCTTTGAGTGCAGTTCACTTCTTTCACTTCCTGTGTAGGTGTATTAAAATGTTCAAATGGCAGAACGAGGGTAAAACAAATCGGCTGTGGCACAGTGTCCAGCATTAATCCTGTTTAATATTAATGTTTTTTTCACCCGGAAAATAGAAAAATAAGAACTTATTTGGGCTCACTTTCTCCCTGCCTGGCCTCCAGTAACAGATCTCTGCTTTGAATGGGACTGTGTGGAGTCAAGTGTTTTAATCTAATGCCTGAATGCTGTATAAATCCATTCATCCAATCAGATCACAGGAGCTGTCTATCTGCATTGGTCACCAGGCAAAGGTGTGGGACACCTTGGACAGTTCACTAGTTCATCACAGGGACACACCATGCCAGCAAATCAGCGTAATATTAGTGCAGCAGTGTGTCTCCTAAATGTGCAGTGCCAGCATGGCAATACGTGAATTTTGCAGCATTCGTTCCGCCTCATTTGGTATAACATTGCGGTAATTGTCTGTCAAATAAACGGCGATTACACCTTGGTGCAACAAAGGGAGGGGCCATGATGATGTGGGGAGTTACTACCGAGCTCCGGCCAGCAACTGTATGCAAAATGAAAGTAAACACGGGCAATAAGTTTTACTTTTTGAACAGAATCAGCTGAGATGATAAACTGGAGCAATACAGAACTCCCGGAGCTTCTCTCTGTTAGTTAGAGCTCAGATCACCAGAGACTGCACAACGACTGTGGAGGACAGATGCCTTTAGGAGCGGCTTGTTAAACAAACATAATGAGCGCAGCTTCGATCGCAATAAAAAACAAGTTATGTCCAAGATAAACGGAAGTGCAGGGACCGTCCCCACACCCCCTTAATGCTGCCATTACGTAACCTTTTGTAAAAAGGACATGATTGCATCACATTGCCGCCACGCTGTGACCACTTACAAATGACCTAAGACTCCCTGATGCCACCACGGCCTTGCGGCACATTGGCAGAGTTGTTTTGTAAAAAACGTCTACAGAGACAAACAACCAGTCACACACTTACTCACACCAAGAGGCTATTTAATAAGCCTGGTATGTGTGTTTTTGGTTTGTGGGAGGAAACTGGAGTACTCATAGAAAACACACTAACTCCACTTCTGGGAATCAAACCTGCGACCTTCTTGTTGCGAGGCAACAGTCCCAAAAACTGTTCCACCACGCAGCTTGCCAAGAAAATCTTTTGGAATATGGTTTTAAATGCAAGAATAGGTCTAAATGTTCATACTTGTGTTCTCTAAAAGTTCTAGAATGATGCTCTCAAGTTTTAATCACCCATAGACAACATACCTCAGCCTCCTGCTGACATTAACTTGTGCCTTCATTCTGATCATGTTTCATTTCAGCCTCACAGGCTCAAAGGCACCAGATTCAGATAAGAAATTGTTTTGGGGCCAGACATAGATAATTTCTTCTCTGTCCTAAAGTTCCGCTGGTCCTCAACCTCTCAAAACCCAGTAATGGCGTAGTTAATCTATCCCAATCCGTGCTGATTCGTCCACTTGCTCCTTGATCACATCCATCTTTTGTGTCAGAGCCTGAATCTCAGCCAAAGTTCCAAGCTTATGACTCATCTCGACAATTATATGAGTCTGTGCATTCACAGCGCAGTGTGACCAATCCCTGAGCTCCGGGAGTGAGCCAATATTCCTCGACAGCTCGTTAATTTTCCGGTAAGCCAGGTAACCTCCCAGGCAAAAAAGCAGGAAACCTGACACCAACACCACAAATATCTAGACGTCTTCAGAATCCTCTACAGACAGTTGAGATAAGCAGATCAGGTTCCACTGTTTCCAGGAGTCCATGATGTGCCCAAATGGATCTGTCCCAGAGGGGCAACCGGGAGCCCCTTCTCCCGTTCTCATCGTTGAGAGAATTTTGTCAATCGCGTTGAGACCAGCTGACCAGGTCCATTTTTAATAATTTCCAGTTTCCAGAAAAAATGTAGAAGCGCCGTACACTCAAAGACAGACAGAGCCTTGGGGATAAGATAGGGAGGAGAGGAGGAAAAAGTGTCTGTACTCTCCAAGAGCCGGAAGATGAAGGTATTTCTTTCCCCCTGACTTGGTTCCTTTTCCCCCTTACACATTACAAATCTCAATAACATTTTAAACAAAATAGAATCCTCTAAAAACAGAAAAAAGTTTAAACCAGCTGATGACTACACTTTGATTAGATCACTGGAATTTCCACCATAACGTTACAACAGAGCTGACAAATGGTTCTTCAGGGATCTTTTTCTAAGTGGACCACTGCTCATTCAGCAGTAATATATGGAACAGCTACTCTTTAGAGGGTCCACATCCATACAGGTACATGTGATGAATCAGGGTTTCTAATTCTGTTCTCTCTATCATCTGTTAAAGGTCAAGCATTGTGACCTTGAGCAGAAATGCAGGTCACACAGTGAACACTTCCACCAGTTTTCCAGCGAGCTGCTGAACTTCCGTTTGCAGTCGGAGCCGGTGGAGATTCTAAAGCATAATTCCACCCCAGCATCCCAGACACCATCCTTTCCAGAGGAGGAACTTTTGCAGGTTGTTGTTGAATTTGGATCCCAGACAGACAAAGGTAAGTCAACTTTCACGTAAGATTCAAGAATATTGTTTCACAAATCCAGATCTGGACTCTGCTGATAGATAGAGACTTTTCATAGTCATTATCTTTCCTAATTGACCTCTGGACTGATATAACATGAATGCATTTGTCTGCTAAAGAATAACATCTCACAGCCCATGCTGAAATAATGATTTCCTTGAGGATTTAATCTGCATGCACTCAGAAAATAAAAATCTGATTATTGGATTTCTTACTTTTTTCCAACTGTGCCTAATCCTCCCCAAGTGGTATTTAGGGACATATGTGTATTGCAGATGGGAAGTGCAGATGGAGACGGAGTAGCATTTGCCAGGCATGGTGTTAGCTGCACCATTGCTTAAAAGAGGCAATCAGTGGGTGTGGAATAAAGCAGCAAATAGTTGCATGAGGAATGGCAGCAGCTCCTTGTGTGATATTTAAATCGATGTCTCCCAGGTGATGAGAGCGAGGCAAACACTTTGCTACTGATCTCCCAGTTCTCACCCAGCCATACACAGACTGGAGAGGGTGAAGCATCTGAACCACTGTCAGTCAACCCCAGCACCGTGACAACGGACCGCTCCAGCAGCCCTCGACAGCCTGCCCCATCAGAGGTGCACCTGAGTGACACCGCATCAAAACATACTGTCACTTTCATGTTTAGTTCAGATATTCTGTGGAAGCGTTACAAATGCTTTTACTTTATCTTTATCTTTATTAATGACATCCGTTTTGAGAAAGAGGTTAGGTCTACCTGCAGTGAGGAGCTTATGGCTGAACCGAGTGTAACCAGAGTATGAATTACTACCTTCTTAAAAAAGTATTTTTGCTGAATAGATGGAGGATGCGACCAACCCATCACCCAGGTCCAAGCCTCGCTACACTGGCCAGGTCCGCCTTTGCACTGCCCGTTATAGGTAAATAAGGCAAGATTTTTACGTTATCTTTACTGTTTTTACTTTTAACAAAAATTTGAACAAGTTCATTTTTGATATGTGTTTTAAAGTTATAACCCTTATGATGGACCGAATGAGCACCCTGAAGCAGAGCTTCCTCTTGTGGCTGGAAAGTATCTGTATGTGTATGGAGACATGGATGATGATGGCTTCTATGAAGGTGAGACGATAATAATATAAATCTGTTCTATCAAAGCACAGGTTCATTGAGAAACACTTGTTCTTTTTGAATTATGATGGGTCACTCTGAGTTCCATATACAGGCTGAATGTGAAAATAGTCTTCTCTGCGTATCCCCTGCATTAGCTGCAGAAAGAAAATAAATGGGTGAACCACTCGGGTCAGAGAAAGACACACACAGATCTACGTCACACTGTACATTGGTATTCATTGACTCACGACGAGGAAGACTGTTGTTGCTTTAGAATTCAGGAAACAGCAGAGAGCGTCTCGGCTAGTAGAAGCTAACAGTTAGCATTAGCAACTCCACCACATGGCAGAACTCCTCCAGGCTTGTGTTATTTGTGGAGATAAAACATCAGTGTTTGAAAGTGAATGAAGACAGTGGAAGAGTCATTGTTAGCCAATCAGAGGCTGTCCAAATATCGTTTACAGTAATCAGTAAGACCACATTCTGCCATTGTCTGCCCCCACTCCTCCGACTAACTTCTACTTCCTGAAACAGGAGCACTAGAGCTTTATTTGCACACAAAATGACTCACAAGACATTAATTCATTCATATAGAGATGGCAGCAGATTTATTGAAATAATGAGTGAACAACTCTTCGAAGATACGTTTGTGTTTTATGGGATGAGGTTAAGATGAAACAATAACTCGTTGAAACTTTGATGTGAATGAACCGTAATGCTGATTTAATTATTTCTGCACACAGTGCTACAAAGACAGATCCTGCTCCTGCATGGCCGCTTACATGACTTGTCACCCTCATACTAAAAACATCCATCATTTGCCTTCTGGCTGCAACTCCTTCTGTGATCTCAGCATCGTCAGTGCTGGCTGTCACCATGAAAACTTTCTGCACACTTTCTCACAACCGCGGAGAAGAGTGGCTCCCTTTCTAATCTGTTTAGAATGATGAAGGCATCTCCATCAGCGGCAACCCTAATCCCCCTGGCCAGGAATCGTGCAGCCAACTCTGCCTGTCGTGGTCACGGTCCTACTCAGCTGCAGTGATTCACTAGCTGTGGGCGGTCAGATTGCACAGCATTGTGGAGAAGCTCTGTGTTTACCACACAGGAGGGAGACGGGCCTCAGACCAAGCTGTTGACAAGATGGGACCATGGTCTCTTTTAGTGTGATGACTAATCCAGTGGGGTTTGGCTCATTCATCAGCACACACACACACACACACACACACACACACACACACACACACACACACACACACACACACACACACACACACACACACACACACACACACACACACACACACACACACACACACACACACACGCACGCACGCACGCACGCACGCGTGCGCACGCACGCACGCACGCGCGCACACACACACACACACTGACTTCCACGTACACACCAAGAGGCAGAAGCAAGTGGTTTTAAAGTTTCCTAGGCCTCACTGGAAAGGTGGGTTGAAGGACACGATGAGCAGCTATGATGATTCAATTCAATTAAAATTCAATTCAATTCAATTCAAAATACTTTATTAATCCCAGAGGGAAATAGATTGCTGTAATAGCTCATAATAATAATAACAATAAAGGTGTCAAAGAGTTATTGTATATTACAATGGCTGTTGGCAGGAAGGATCTCCAGTAGCGGTCAGTGTTGCAGCGAAACTGAAGAAGCCTCTGACTGAAGACACTCTTCCGTTGTCGGACAGTCTTGTGAAGAGCTTCTTTGCATTAACTCCTCCAGTGGTTCCACAGTCGTCCCCAGAACAGAACCAGCCTTTTTTATTAGGCTGTTGAGCCTTTTCAGGTCCCTGCTTCTGATGCTACTACCCTAACAGACGATGGCTGAAGAGATTACACTCTCAACAACAGACTTGTAGAAGATCTGCAGCATCTTGCTACAGACATTGAAGGGCCTAAAGCTTGGTTTATGCTTGACGCATTTACTTTCCGCTTGGTGATGCGGCTCGCGGCTGGAACGCGCTTCACAACTCGCAGCGTTTATGGTTCATGCGGCTTGTTTCTGCGGTGAGCCAATATTCTCCCAAACTGTAGGGGGCAGCATGGAGCTCTACAGCATGCATCCAACACTACACCATAGTAGAAGTAGAAATTACTGTTTACAACATGGCATTTCAGCAGTTTTTAACAGCGTCCTCGTCTTTCCGACAGTGCGAGCTATTTCTCTCCAAGAATTATTAACAACGTTGATCACGGTGATCTCTGAAAGCTGAATCATACAAATGTCTGTATTTAAGAACCTCTGCCATAGTTCTTGCAGGTCCGCATGTTTTTCCGCGTCCGACTGTCCGTGTGGTTAGAAAATTTCCTAGGTGCGCGTTGCGGAAATTTTGGGCCGTGCAGAGGCGCGGTTGTTAAAATGACGCAACTTTTCCGCGCGGAGCCGTGCGGACCTCGCGGACGCGTCAAGCATAAACCAACCTTAAGCATCCTCAAGAAGTGCAGTCTGCTGTGTCCCTTTTTGTAAACGGCTTTGCTGTTCTTTCTCCAGTCCAGTCTGTTGTCCAGGTGAGCTCCAAGGTATTTGTATTCCTCAACCACCTCCACTTCTTCTCCCATGATGGAAACAGTGTTTGACTCCACCCTGTTTCTTCTGAAGTCTAAAATCATCTCCTTTGTTTTGTTCACGTTCAAGGTCAGATGATTGTTTCCTCACCATGCCACAAAGTGCTCCACCAGCTCTCTGTACTCAGCTTCCTGTCCATCTCTGATACACCCGACAACTGCAGAGTCATCTGAGTATTTCTGTAGATGACAGGTCTGATTTGTACTGGAAGTCTGAGGTGTACAGGGTGAAAATGAATTCAATTCAATTCAATTTAAAAATACTTTATTAATCCCAGAGGGAAATTGATTAATGGTGAGAGTACAGTCCCCTGTGGTGCTCCATTGTTACTGATCACCTGGCTTGATGTGCAGTTCTTCAGCCTCACAAACTGTGGTCTGTTTGTCAGGTAGTCTTTGATCCAGGCTGTCAGGGACCGAGCAGTAAAACTCCAGGACAATGGTTTAAAAAGAATATCTTCTCCATTTATTTTATAAAGAATTAAACAAAATCAAACAAAAACGGGCCCAAAGGAAAAAATGGCCACAAAAATAACCTTAACTAAAAGTAACAAGCAAGACTCTCCAAAACAGAGACACACAGGGGAATTTATACACACAGGCTAGCCTACAGACAACGAGGAGGGGAGAGACAAGGGAAACACTAAGACAAATAGTAAATAAACCTAGGAAACTAAGTCAACAAAATATAACTACCACAAAAAAAGTTTAATACATCCTAACAAAATCTGGTAAACTCAATAGAGCTTCAGAACGTCTGGTTTCTGGTTTCTTCATTATCACGCTCCCTGCTTCCAGGAGCCAGATGGAATGTTCCACTTCCTGCATGGAGTTACACTGGGCGTGTCCCCTCTCTCTGCCAGTTCATCCAATCTCAGAATACAAATGAAAATAGTTAATGATCAAAAAAACTATGTGTAAGATAAATTACTAAATGTGTGCACCCATTAGTAAACATCTTACAATATTGCCAAAATGAAATAAATCAGCATATAGAAAAAGATATTTAAATAATAGTAACACTGAGAAATGGCTGGAGGAACCTCCACACAGGCAATAGTTGAGCCCCCCACCTGTGTCATCTGGAGTTTCTGGCAAAGTACATCAGACTGAATTGTGTTAAATGCACTGGAGAAATCAAAGAACATGACCCTCACAGTGCTGCCTGCTTTCTCTAGATGACAGTGGGTTGGTTGAAGCAGCTGGATGATGGCATCTTCAACTCCAACTCCATGGTGATAAGCAAACTGCAGCAGGTCCTGATATGTTCTAGTTTGCTTATTCAGGTGGACCAACAGGAGTCTCTCCAGGACCTTCATGATGTGGGATGTCAGGGCAACCGGTCTGTAGTTGTCATTGACTGATGGGCGAGTTTTCTTTTGAACTAGAACAAGGCAGGATGCCTTCCACAGGACTGGAACCTTCTCTCCTGGGCCAGGCTGAGGTTGAAGAGGTGCTGCAGAATCCCTCAGAGCTGATCTGCACAGGCCTTCAGTGCTCTGGGGCTGACAATATCTGGACCTGCAGCTTTGTTCCTGTTCAATCTCTGCAGTTGCCTCTTCACCTGACTTCCAAGAGACAGATAGGTGGGAGGGGAGGTAAATGGGGCAGCAGCATCTCCTGACTTGGTTGAAGACAGATTTATAGAAAGAGAAGAGTACATGACTGCGTTAGAGGACAAAAGAAGTGGCATGTGACAGGAAAATGTTGGATCAGAGGAGGATGGGATGTCTGATTGGCTTTGGACAGGCGAGGAGGATGCTGGGTTTGTTCCTGAACTTAACCTACTGAAGAACTTGTTCAGTTCATTGGCTGTGTCCAGGCTGCCATCTGTGCAATCCTTCCTCTGCTTAAAGCCTGTGATCTTCTTCATCCCTGACCAGACATGTCTGATATTGTTCCTCTGTAGTTTGTTCTCCAGCTTCTTCCTGTATGCCTCCTTGCTGTCTCTGATCTTGATCTTCAGTTGCTTCTGTATACTCCTCAGTAATTCCCTATCTCCCTCCTTGAAGGCTCTTTTTTCTCATTTAGCAGATTCTTCAGTTCACTGGTGATCCAGGGTTTGTTATTAGCGAAGCTTCTCACTGTTCTGGTGGGTATGACGTTGTCAACACAGAAGTTTATATAGTCAGTGACACATCCAGCCATGGCACTGATGTCGTCTTCATATCCTTGGCAGAGAGTCATCCAATCTATGGTCTCAAAACAACCCTCCAGGGCTTCTTCAGCGTCCTGTGACCATTTTCTCACAGTTCTTCTTGTCACAGGTTGCCTCTGAACAAGTGGTTTTTATTCTGAGCAGAGAAAAACAAGATTGTGATCTGATTGTCCCAGAGGAGGTCTTGTTTTGGACATGTATGCATTCTTTACATTTGCATAACACAAATCCAATGTCTTGTTTTCTCTGGTGGAGCAGCTGACAAACTGTTGAAATGTTGGAAGTGTAGCAGAGAGTGAGGCATGATTAAAATCACCAGATATAGCCACACATGCATTGGGGTGCTGGGTTTGTAGCTTAGCGACAACAGAACTGATGCCATCACATGCATTTTCAGCAATGGCTGAAGGTGGAATATAAATGGTTGCCAAGACAACACTGGTGAACTCTCTTGGCAAATAATATGGGCGACAACTTACTGCCAAGAGTTCAACATCTGGGCTGCAGAGACGACATTTCACTGAAGCATGACATGGATGACACCATCTGTTGTTGACAAACACTGCCACTCCACCTCCTTTTCTTTTCCGGCTCCTCTTCAGATCTCTGTCTGGTCGTAAAGTCAGGAATCCTAGCAGAGAGACGCTGGAATCGGGGATATGGTTCTGCAGCCACGTCTCAGTGAAACACATAACACTGCACTGCCGATACTCTGGCTGAGTCCTTGAAAGGGCTTGGCGTTCATCTATCTTGCTGGCCAGTGATCTCACATTGTTGACATGGTTATGCATCATAACAAATGCTCAAAAAGTGAAAAAAAAAATCAATAAAAATCCCCTAAACTTCACAGCACCAGAAACAGAAAAGTGAAAGGTCCAAAAAATACAGTTTTTCTGAGGACGCTAGAGGAAAAAATGTCCAAAAAAAGCAAAACTTGCATGTAGTTAACAGAGCTACTCCAACATGCAGCCACCCAGAGCAGTGCGAGAATTAGAATTGATGAGAAACTTCTCGCCTTTGGGTAAAAACTGCTCAGTAAATCAGTCATTTTTCCCCCTTGAAGTGATCTCTTCATCCATATCCTTGGGGGGGTGGTTGTTCCTGGAAACATTTTAGAGGACAGCTCTTTGAAATGTTGATAGAGAATGTTTTATTAGTCGTTTATTTGAAGAGGGAAGAGTGAAAGTTAGAATTAAAGTAATAGTGAAACAACAGAGATGCCACTCCATGATTTAGAAAGCTTTAATATTGGATTGTTTTTTATTATTTCATATCTTTATCTTGTTTAATATCCCTAAATTGGGTCACGGTGGTATATTTGTTGGTATTGAAGCACCAAAGACCGAGGCTCAAAGTGGAAATACTTTTCTTCTACATTAATTTATCTGTTTCTGTCTACATCACAGGGGAACTTTTGGACGGCCAAAGAGGTCTTGTTCCGTCCAACTTTGTGGAATTTGTTCAGGACAAAGAAAAACCCATTGGGGAGGGTGTGGAAGACTTGGGCCATCTGGACCACACACCCTTGGCCTTGATGTCAGCAGATGAAGGTGCCTCCCAGGATGGCCTCCTTGGTTCATCTGGTGCCCTGGTTCCTTGTAGCAACGGGACAGGGGCCCCCTTGGATCCTGAGGACCTAGCTGAAGATGTTGTGCCTTACCCCCGTAAGATAACCCTGATCAAGCAGCTGGCACGCAGTGTTATTGTGGCGTGGGAGCCTCCAGTGGTGCCTTTGGGCTGGGGGAACATCTCCGGCTACAACGTGTTGGTTGATGGGGAGCTTCGTGCCAGTATACCTTATAGTGGCAGGACCAAGTGCTTGCTGGAGAAGCTGGACCTGGACGGCTGCATTTATCGGGTGTCAGTGCAGAGCGTCACTGACCGCGGCCTTTCGGATGAACTGCGCTGCACCTTGCTGGTGGGAGCCAATGTGGTGGTGGCACCGTGCGGTATCCGGGTAGATGACATCCAGCGGGACACTGCCGTGCTCTCCTGGTTGCCTAGCAACAGTAACTACAGCCACACTGTGTATGTAGATGGGGCAGAGCATGCTGTGGTGAAGCCAGGAAGGTACAGACTACGCTTCCACAACCTGAAGCCTCTGACGGTGTATAAAGTGACGGTGGTGGCGCAGCCTCACCAAGTACCCTGGCAGCTGCCTCTGGAGCAGAGAGAAAGAAAAGAAGCTGGGGTGGAATTTTGTACTCAGGCAGCAGGTCAGAAGTGTTTGATTTTACATAATGAGACATAAAAATCTAAATAAGAAATGCACAACAGTCTTGTTAGTGTGACGCTTCCAATCAAATCTAATAATTCTCATCATGAATATTTTAGTTTAGGTGTCTGTTCTGTAATGCATAATGGTACTGTACCAAATACGTTTACAATGTGTGTTGTGTATTGTATTTCATCTAGGGCCAACACCATTTTGCAGAACAGGTCAGAATGAAACATCAGTGCTTGGCTGGGTTTCCTCCATTTTACCACCAAACAATATATAAAGCCAATAAGCAGAGCTGTCATTACCGCTATTATCCCTTTAGGAGAGGGATGATTTTCACATATTGTTCATTTGAATGCAATCACCGAAGGCATGTGGGTAAAATGGCATTTGGTAGTGGAATTAAAAGTATTCTTCATTTGCAAATAATATTGTGACACACAAGCCCTCTCAAATCTACGCCCAATTCATTGTTTGGAAATCATTTGCAATTTTGCCCAAGTTTGCCACAGAGAGCACATCACCAATTAGGGGACAGTTAAAACACAATTAGTTTTTAGTCTGGTGAATCATCTCCTCATCTTATAATCTGGAAAACACACTGTTCCATACAAGTCTCCCACCACCCCAAACCAAAATGCTTGTATTACGTGCGTAATGTGTGCATTTACTCCTGTCTCAATGGTGTGCATGCTATCCCAGAGTTACGGGGAATCAAAAGACAAAGCTTTATCTCCTGCATGGAGGGTTGGAGGGAACAAAACCCATGGTTTTTATTCTTTTATATTGTTTTTGTGTAGAGTCATGTGATGTGACATGTTATTCCTATATTAATTAAATCACCTCTATACTGCAAAGATTTTAAATAAGAACTTTAGTTAAAGAAATTTTAACCCTTTAAAGCCTGACACATTAACTAGTGACAATTTAAAAGGGTAGTTTTAAAAAAATTTTTATATGTTATATAACAATATGACAGTAATAAAAAATAAAATTGGCGCTTGCCAGCTGTAGATCCTGCACTAGAGGGCAGACGGCATGTATAGGACTGGATATGGCAGGATTTTGATGAAGGTGCTAATCCTGATATCTGGCCTGGCCTGGCTAATTCTGATGTCTGGCCACTTTAAAGGTGAATGAAGTAACAATGACAGCATGTGGTCAAGTTTGGTAACTGCAACCCATTTTCAAAGCACACAAGTCACTCTCTCACTCCCGTTCCATGAGTTTTATGGCTGTTTCCAGTTACCGATGAGCACCACAAGGTGTTAGATGACGAACAGACAAGTCACACACAGTAATATAAGTAGATAAATACATTTCACTTTAATATCGAGTTGTTGGAAATTGAAAAATTAGCTAGAGATTATTTTAGATTCCACTACTTGCTTCTAATTTACCGATATCATTGTTAGCTAAATGCTAGCCTCTAGCATTCTTTACTAGATATTAGAGTTAAAAAATGGATGCCATGCATTCTCAGGGGTAGAAGAAATAACGCCTGGGTTGTTCCTGTTACTGGCTTATGATCTTTACAAAATGATGCTGTGTTTTTCTAGCTGGTGTCAAATTACAACCCTGCAGGCTCACAGACTGTAAACAAAGACTGTGTCCCTCTTTGGTCACTTTGTAAGGGCAAAGCTGACAACGCCTAACTGGCTGAAAAGGAAATCTGTTTCAATGTAACCTTCCTTCCAAAATAATTGAGACATTGGACTGTTTTGTGTTTATTTCACTGTACATTTCTAACTCATTGTACCTGTAAGAGCAGAAGTGGTTTAGTATGAATTTGAAACAAGAGTTTACAAAGAATGAAAGTTGTGAAATTTTAGGAACCTTATTACTGAACAAGTCCTCAAAGTCCCATTATGGGGGTTTCCCATCACCGGGCCTGGTCCGGTCAGGTCTGGTTATTTTTGAACTGGTGTTTTTCCGGCATGGGTCTGCAATTTCCAGGCGAGCGTTTCAATCGCAGTTTGGGTCATAAGTTGGCAGGCAGGGTTAAACAATCCGACATGCACAATTGTATAGGTTGTGCAAATATTCAGTATTTCTGTGCTGCAATAAATGGTCGACAGAGCTAAAGACAAAACCAAAATGCTTACCACAGGCTCCACATGTGACTCCAGGGTTCAGTCTTTAAGTTCAGAGGCCTGCCTCGGCTAGAAATAGCATACTGCGCATCACAGCGTATCAACCCCCCCCCCCCCCCCCAAAAAAAAAATCCACCCCGGCTGTTTCTGCCCTCAACTTTTCTATATTGGGCTTTAATTTCTTCATCTTGACCCGACACTGTTTCGACGTCCGCTCGATTCCTTCGGCTGCCATCCGCTGAGATTAAAAATGTCCTTACCGATCCATCTAGCTCCTTCTGTGGACTCTCTCGATGACGGTGAGGAACGTATGCAGCTCTGAAAGTGACCAAAACTTTCTGCTACTTGCTAGCATTTTTTCATATTCAAGTACAGCTAATGAAAATACAAACAACAAAACTCTGTTTGTTTTGCTTGTTGCAAGTAGTGATGTATTTCTGTCAGCCAATCAGTGGACTGTGTTGTTGCCCCACCTGAGCCGTACCGTTCTAGAAACTTCTGGACCCACAACAGAAGGGGCCACAAAAGTCCAGTGACTGGCGTGGTCCGTGTAGGTTGTCTGGACCAGTTTTACAATTGTAAATAGTGCTCCGACCCTTCCCATTTCATGCCAAAATGGTTGATGGAAATGCGCTATTAGTCATTATCACACACTGGTGAAATGACATCTCCCCATCTGACCCATTCCCAAGGACAGCAGTGAGATACAGCTGTGGCTGTGCTCGGGAACTATTTGGTTGTTTAACCCACCAATCGAACCTTAGGTGAAATATCAAAAAATAAACAGTTTTGACATTATCTAATCTAGATGTCATGCAAATCATCTGCATGTATCCACTAAAGTAAATATAAGCTAATATAAGAATTGTAAGTACATCAGCTTAAACTTTCTCTCCCTTCTTCCTTATACCTATGCATTTATCTGCATGGTTGGTATTGTTTGTGCGTTAGAGGAATGCTTCAGTCTGTTTTGAGTCCAGTGATTTTAAATAATTAATTATAGGATGGATTTTTATTTCTCCTTACACGTGTTTCTGATCTGTCAGGGCCACCAATGCCTCCCCTGGATGTGCAGGTGCTTTGTGGGCAGGCCCCAGGGGTCCTGCAGGTCCGCTGGAAGCCTCCCATCCTCTCCCCCACAGGCACGTCTAATGGGGCAAATGTCATTGGCTATGCAGTCTGCACTAAAGGACAAAGGGTGAGTAAGAATGTCTTAGTAATACAGACTCAGACCTCAGCCTTTGTGTTCGTTTGCTTTGTTCAAGGACACATTAGAGACTGATGATGTGGAGCTAATCTTAGTTTAAAGGCTCTGCTTTGGGGGGGTGGGGGGTGGAATGTCAATGTTGGTGAACATGAAGTTTTCTGATACAGTATTAAACCCTGCAGGCAATGCAATAGTTGTTTAATCATATTTAATACACCTAATGCACATGAACATATATCAATGTTGGGATGTTTTTAGCCTTTACTTTAACATGGTGTCATTGGAGCACACAGTAGTGCCACCTACTGGTAATTCCTATTTAGTGCAAGAGTCTCAATCTGGAACATGAAAATGTCTTGCAAAGGTCTCTCACACCCTCTGGTGACTGCCAACGTACAGGTCCTTCTAAAAAATGTGCATATTGTGATAAAGTTCATTATTGTCTAATGTACTGATAAACCTTAGACTTTCATATATATTAGATTCATTACACACAACTGAAGTAGTTCAAGCCTTTTATTGTTTCTAATATTGATGACTTTGGCATACAGCTCATGAAAACCAAAAATTCCTATCTCAAAAAATTTGCATATCATGAAAAGGTTCTCTAAATGAGCTATTAACCTAATCATCTGAGTCAACTAATTAACTCTAAACACCTGCAAAAGATTCCTGAGGCTTTTAAAAACTCCCAGCCTGGTTCATTACTCAAAACCGCAATCATGGGTAAGACTGCCGACCTGACTGCTGTCCAGAAGGCCATCAATGACACCCTCAAGCAAGAGGGTAAGACACAGAAAGAAATTTCTGAACGAATAGGCTGTTCCCAGAGTGCTGTATCAAGGCACCTCAGTGGGAAGTCTGTGGGAAAGAAAAGGTGCGGCAGAAAACGCTGCACAACGAGAAGAGGTGACCGGACCCTGAGGAAGATTGTGGAGAAGGACCAATTCCAGACCTTGGGGGACCTGCGGAAGCAGTGGACTGAGTCTGGAGTAGAAACATCCAGAGCCACCGTGTACAGGCGTGTGTAGGAAATGGGCTACAGGTGCCGCATTCCCCAGGCCAAGCCACTTTTGAACCAGAAACAGCGGCAGAAGGGTCTGACCTGGGCTACAGAGAAGCAGCACTGGACTGTTGCTCAGTGGTCCAAAGTACTTTATTCAGCTGAAAGCAAATTTTGCATGTCATTCGTAAATCAAGGTGCCAGAGTCTGGAGGAAGGCTGGGCAGAGGGAAATGCCAAAATGCCTGAAGTCCAGTGTCAAGTACCCACAGTCAGTGATGGTCTGGGGTGCCAAGTCAGCTGCTGGTGTTGGTCCACTGTGTTTTATCAAGGGCAGGGTCAATGCAGCTAGCTGCCAGGAGATTTTGGAGCACTTCATGCTTCCATCTGCTGAAAAGCTTTATGGAGATGAAGATTTCATTTTTCAGCTCGACCTGGCACCTGCTCACAGTGCCAAAACCACTGGTAAATGGTTTACTGACCATGGTATTACTGTGCTCAACTGACCTGCCAACTCTCCTGACATGAACCCCATAGAGAATCTGTAGGATATTGTGAAGAGAAAGTTGAGAGAAGCAAGATCCAACACTCTGGATGAGCTTAAGGCCGCTATCGAAGCACTCTGGGCCTCCATAACACCTCAGCAGTGCCACAGGCTGATTGCCTCCATGCCACGCCGCATTGATGCAGTCATTTCTGCTAAAGGATTCCTGACCAAGTATTGAGTGCATAACTGAACATAATTATTTGAGGGATGACTTTTTTGTATTAAAAACACTTTTCTTTTATTGGTCAGATGAAATATGCTAATTTTTTTAGATAGGAATTTTTGGTTTTCATGAGCTGTATGTCAAAATTATCAATATTTGAAACAATAACAGGCTTGAACTACTTCAGTTGTGTGCAATGGATCTAATACATATGACAGTCTAATGTTTATCAGTACATTACAGACAATAACGAATTTTATCACAATATGCTAATTTTTGACAAGGACCTGTATATAAAAACACCTAATCTGAGAGATTACACCAACTCAACACTAAAACCTAAATTTGCTTCAGAGCTGCCCTCTCCTGGTTGAACCTTGGAGTTGTTTTGTCAGTGGCTTCCTGAAAAGCAGGTCTTTTAAAATATTAAATACACTTTTAACATAAAATTCGGAATTGTAGGTTTATATTTTTTGGAACAAAAAGAAAAAATTTCATTTAAATATTAACAAGCCAAAATATATATTAAAGGCCATTATAGAAGAAGAAACTCCAGCCGATTTATTGCATTTTGCTCTCATTAGAGGTCCTTAGCTGGGAATGGAGTGAAACAGTTCTTGTTTTTATGGTATGAAGTCCAGTAAGTGAGTGTAAACATCTACTTCTGATGTGAAGATGTATATGGGCCCACATTAACTGTGTGCAACACATTACCACCAGGGATTTTACTGTTTTTGAGGAGACGTTGATTAATGACTTCTGTTGGGTTTCCTCCCACAGCCAAACAACAGAACCTTCAGGGTGGCATGTTGATCTGATATTTTAGAGTTGAGTTAAAATAAAATACTGATTGTGCAAAAAAAAAAAAAAGTAAATAAAAATAAAAAGGTGCAAATTCAGGAGTTTATTTTCTATCGGAAAACAAAGTTTTTGTTGCGTTTAATAACATGCTACTGCAAGTTTTGTTCACAACAACATGATTTTCTTCTCTTTACTCCAGATAGCTGAGGTGTTATTCCCAATGGCAGACTATGTTACTGTTGATCTGACAAGGATTCAATGCCTGGAGGCCAGAGAGGTCATTGTTAAGACACTGTCAGTCCAGGGAGAATCCCAGGATTCTCAAGTCGCCATCATTCCAAACAACCTACTTGTGCCTCTAGCTCCGATCCCCCTGCCAGCCCCAATACACCCTCACCCAGGCCCCCCTCCACACCCCCACCCTCAACCTCACCTTCAGTCTCCTCTCATCCCTCACCCCACACCTCAACTCCCTGTCCCCCCTCACGGACAGCCCATCCCACCCCATCCTCAGCACCCACAACCCCATCCAAGACTCCCAAACCCAGGTGGACCCCCTCATCCACAGCCCATGCATCTCCAGCCTCATCCACCACACCAGGGTCCCAGGCCCCAGCACCAACTGCCTCTGCTGCCCCACCCCCACCCTATACCTCTGAGACCAGTAAGTGCCAGAGACATGGATGCCAAAGAGCACATAGCTCACCACAGAGGAGCTATCCCACTTGGACAGCCTGGTTGGGACCCAAATCTGTCTCTTTCACAGCCACTTGTGCCCATGCCAGGCCACACTCTGGAGCCTCCACTCCAAGCCAATCTGCGCTCCCCTTCTCCCCAGAGGATTCTTCCCCAACCCCAGGGCACCCTCATTCCAGACACAGTGGCCAAAGCCATCGCCCGAGAAGCAGCTCAGAGGGTCGCCGCAGAAAGTGGCAAGGTCTGGAAATGGAGCCAAACACATACAAAAGTAACTTTGTGTAGCAATTTCTAATAAAGAAATATAAAAAGAACTAAAAGTTATTATTCTGTCACGCATTTTCTTCCCTTTTTGTTTGTGATTTCAGGGAGACAAGAGGCAGGGAAGATATGGAGAGCAGGGTCCTATTTTTCACCAGCATCCCTCTGACGAGGAAGAGGAAGAAGAGGAAGGATTTGCACGCGGTTGTCGAAGAGGACCGTCGGTCGATGAGTTTCTGAGAGGCTCCGAGCTGGGAAGGCCGGTAAGATCAGATCGAAACCTGTTGAGTCTTTGGCCTTCTTGTGAACACCAGTGTGTTTTACCTGTGTCAGGGTGTGTGTGTGTGTGTGTGTGTGTGTGTGTGTGCATGTCTATCTGAGTGGCTGCATGTACTCACTCCTTCACCCGTTTGTCCATCCACGTGTGCTTTGGTATGTTTGTGGACTTAAACAACTGCGTCTGTGTGTTTGTGTCTCTGTGACGACCAAAAGCCTCACTATAGTCACAATGAAGATTATCACAGCGAGAGCAGCCGGGGCTCTGACCTGTCTGACATCATGGAAGAGGATGAGGAGGAGCTGTACTCTGAGATGCAGCTGGAAGAGGGGGGACGGCGACGCAACTCGCACAACACACCCAAGGTGCAGTCCTTTGCACTTTCTCTAAAACCCCAAAACCAGCCACCCATGTCTGATATTATGGTTTGTAGTGGACTGCAAAAGCAGAAATACTTTAAATGTGACTTAAGTTGCATTTATTTTGTTCTGTTGGAAAACCGCACAGTTTTCAGCTTACTGGAGCGATGTGGGTCCGATTTCCATGTAGAAATCATGTGAAGATGGCTGTAATTTCTCTTAAGAATTTGATTTGTCCGTAGCCATCAATATAAGATGCTAATAACTCAGCTTTTGTGTTGTGGCTGCAAATGGATACCTTGGTGCATGAAAGGATGTATTATTTGGTTACCGTGTTCTTGCAAATACCACAAAAATATGTGCATGGCAAGAAAAGGATCCCAGAGATGAAAGCTGGTGGATTTAAATGCTCTAACCCCCCCCCCCCCCCCCCCCCCCCGTCACTGCAGAGAGAGCAGTAGAGAGAGTTTTATGATGCTTTTTAAACACCAAGCAGTTGGTGCTTTGACACACTCTTGTCTCAGCGCTTCAAGGGCCAACCTTAAGAAAACTCATCCACTGCAGTTTTGAATAATTCATGCAAGCGTTTCAGCTTGCCCTTGCAGCTCTTTAGTGTGATCATGATCACAGAAATTACACAAAGACGCCAAATCTTGTTCTAGTTTTATTTTCAGCGATAAACTTAAACGTAAATATGTGATAGGAAAACCTAAAGGAGGGAGATCCTCAAAGGTTGTGAGTCCACCCGGGATAAAAAGGTTTGTACAATTGCGACAGGCACACAGTGGCTTGTAGACCTAAATCACTAGTACGATTTAATATTTTATATGTCTGAGAAAATTAGAACTCTGGACCATTCTATGAGTACTAACTTCATTTTAAAATTGTAATAGTCCCCATTGGCTTGTGCGTGTTTGAATGTGAGTCTATGTGTCTATGTTTCAGTGCCTGCCTGTGAGTTCTGCATGATTTGTTGATGTAAAGTTTGTGCAATCATGTGGAAATATTTTTATTCTTTAAGAACATGAACGTATTTCTATATTTTTGTGAGAATAGAAATCAGGAATACCCAATGTTTGTGAATGTTCGTTTTTGTATGTGTGTTTCAGACAAATAGTCCCGCTGTAGGTCACCATGATCGAGATGGTGGGAGACGGGTTCATTCCCATCCCAAGAGACGTCCCCTGATGGTCCCCTCTATTGGTCAGTACATGCACATAGTTTTATATATATATATATATATATATATATATATATATATATATATATATATATATATATATATATATGTATATACTTGTTTGGTGATTGTTTTAATGTTTTTGTGGTATAGTATTTGTGTTTGATACTTCAAAACCTTCTTGAGCTTTTTTTGTGTCTCTAGAACACCTTTCTGTCCATAAGCGATGGTCATAACTTTCGGTATGCAGATTATGACTTAGCAGTGCAGTGATAAAGAGATTTTCTACGACCATATTTGCTCTTACACAGTGCTGTGAAAAAATATTTGCCCCTAACAGATTTCCCCTGATTCTGTTGTTGCTGTCTAAATATTTGAGACAAAATATCAGACAAAGATACCCCGAGTGAACACAAAACACAGCATTCAGATGATGATTTCATTAATTAAGGAGAAAAAGGGTAACCAAACCAACCTGGTACTATGTGAAAAACTAATTGTCTTTTTGTTTAATCATGCATTAATTGTAATTAACCCCATTATTTTCAAAGCTGATTTCAGTTACATCAGTTTCCGGTCTGATTGCTACCAGAGCTGTAGAATTAAGATGTCAATGTAAAATAATTTTAGTCTGCTATAAAAAAAATCAATTCACTATGCCCTGTTCTGAAGATATTCAACAACAAAACAGTCTAGAAGAACATCTAAAACGCTATAGAGGTCACAATTCAACATAAGAATGAGTTGTAGCAAAAAATGGCATCCATGGGTTACTAAAACACCCACTGACACAAAGGAACATAAAGGTCTGTTTCACATTTCACAGAAAAGTACTGATAAAAGTACTGATAATCTCCAACATATTTAGTTGACTGAAGAGCGAAAAGTACATATTTTCAAGGTGCTGAGGAAGGTGTTCCATTACATTTGATGCAAACCTAACACAGCCTGTCAGAACCAGATCGGTTCCTGCAGTGAACCCTACTCCCTGGTTTAATGACAGCCTTCGCAGCCTGAAGCACCAATGCAGAAAAAGTGAGCGCTTGTGGAAGAAAACCCATCTCCGCGTCCATCTGCTGCACCTAAAGGATCTTCTGACATCCTTTAACTCTGCAGTCAGAGATGCTAGGGTTTCCTATTTTCCCAACCTGGTGTCCCAGAGCAAAGGGAACCCCAAGGTGCTGTTCAACACCATCAGCAGCATCGTCTCTCCTGCCTCTCCTACAGCCTCCATCCACTCTGTTGCAGACTGTGAGAACTTTCTGTCTTTCTTTGTGGACAAAGTCAATGAGGTCAGAGCTAGCATCTCTCCTTCAGCCTTATCGCTGCCTCTCCCGACTCCAACCAGGCCAATTAGACAGCTTTGCTCCGGTTTCTTTGCCTGAGTTAACCAAAGTAGTTAACTCTATGAAGACCTCTGCATGCCCCCTCGACATCTTACCCTCATCTTTGTTTAAAAGTGCTTTTCAGTCCATCTGTCCCAGTGTGCTCTCTATAATTAATGCTTCACTGGTTTCTGGTCAGGTCCCTGCTTACTTTAAGAACGCTGTAATCCACCCACTTCTTAAAAAACAGAGTCTCGACCCCTCTCTCCATAGCAGCTTCAGACCCATCTCTAAACTTCCGTTCATCCCCAAGATCTTGGAAAAGGTTGTGGCTAAACAACTCACAGCTGCTCTTGATGAACATAACATCTATGCTAGCTTCCAGTCAGGTTTTCGTAGAGCTCATGCTGCTGAAACAGCTCTTCTTAGGGTCTCTAATGACCTTCTGACTCACAGTGATGCAGGGGACTGTTCTGTTCTGGTCCTGCTGGACCTGACTGCAGCCTTTGACACTGTTGACCATCACCTGCTACTGGAGAGGCTGAGAGACTGGGTCGGCCTATCAGGATCTGCTCTGGAGTGGTTCTCCTCTTATCTTTCTGAGCGTTCCTTTTCTGTGGCCGTCTCCAAGTTTAGGTCCTCCACCACCTCTCTTACCCATGGTGTCCCACAAGGTTCTGTGCTGGGGCCTCTGCTCTTCCTCCTCTATCTGCTTCCTCTTCAGCACATCCTGAGCTCCTTCAAAGGAATCTCCTACCATCCTTACGCAGATGACATCCAACTGTACATCTCATTTAAGCCCCATGAGATGTCTAAGCTGCAGCTGTTACACACCTGCTTAGACTCTATCAAAACCTGGATGGCTGGGAGCTTTCTACAGCTGAACAAAGATAAGACTGAGATCCTCATCTGTGCCCCAGACAAGCTGGTTCCCAAAGTCAGAGACTCTCTTGGTCAGCTTGCTTCTCACACCAAACCTTCTGTCAGGAATCTTGGCGTGACCTTTGACCCAGCTCTCACCCTGGATTCTCATGTCAGTTCTCTTGTTCGCTCTTCCTTCTTCCATCTCAGGAACATTGCTAAGCTGAGTCCCATTCTGTCCCGCTCTGAACTTGAGACTGTTATCCACACCTTCATCTTCTCACGCTTAGACTACAACTTTCTATTCACGTGTCTGAGCCAGTGTTGGGAAAATTACTTTTAAAAAGTAATAAGTTATAGTTACTAATTACTTTGTCACAAAAGTAACTCAGTTACTAATTGAGTTACGAGATTATAAAAGTAACTAATTACCAAGAAAAATAAATACTTAGTTACTTTTTTCATTAAAGAATGCAAAAAAATGAGTTAATTGAACTTACTTAATTTACTATAAATTACTACAATAGTGAAATATAAATACTGTGGCGTTAGGAAGTATAATGGTCTGCCCTTAACAGTTGCCCCTTCACACAGTACCATCACCAAGGTCGGACGCTTGGTTCAGTATGTTTACATTCCAGGAGAAGAGACAGAAGAACAGAAGAAGAACGCTTTTCATTGAGTAATCAAAGTACTTTATTTGTGATAAGCTAATCAAAGCATTTGTTGATCATTAATAATCAAGTGAATGATCTGTGAAATAAAGATGTCATGAGTTATGTGTTTAAATGAATAAACAGGGCTGCCCCAGACACACTGATATGCATTACCATGGAAACGCATGACACATTGTTTTCAACCAATCAGAACTTTCGTCTGTGGTAGGGCAGAATCTGGTTTGTTTATGAAAGTAGTCCAATCCGGTTTACTAAGATTCTTAAACAACTGGGAGATATAAAAAGAAGGCAACGCCATTTTAAGTCAGTTCCACGTCAGTCCCACGTTAAGCAGTTACATGTAAACTCAGCTCCAGGACATCCGAGTTCCTAAGGATTTCCATCATCATCATTAAGAGGAATACAGGCTGGCCATCTGTATTTCCTGTTTTAAGCTGAGAACTGTTCAAGCTGGAGATTTTCCGTCGTTTATACCAACGAGACGACGGTCCTTCAAAATAAGAGTGAACTTGTTGACGCCTGCCGATGCTACCTGAGTCGACCCTTCAGACGGGCGTTGTGTGCTGTGACCGCTGTTTCAACCAGCTCCAGTATCGCTGAAGGTCCGAGACCTGGCAATTCCTGATCTACACGGGAGGCTCTTCCTGGGTACGTAAATACGGCAAATGGCGGCTCATGTCATCAGCTTCTGAAGCCTCATGGTAGCCTAGTCAAAACAACCAGATTCGCTACTCAGCCTAGAGATTCTGAACAAAACACACACACACACACACCAACACTAAACATCTACATCCATTTGCATCCATCATTGAGATAGTCCTGGTAGATTGTAAGAATTTATAATTATAGAAATTAAAGATTCTTAAACGATCCCAACTCTCTCTCTTTCTTGTCTCTCAGTCAATACAAAGTGTTTAAGTAAACACCCTGATGATAAAAATAAACCTCTTCTGATTGATTACTTAGATTGTATAAATATACAAAATCAGGTATATAAATATACAAACTTCTAATCACAACATTATGGCGAGCTTAGCCTGATATCTGCACAGTTTATTACACTTTGTGCCGATTTTGAGACATATTTGGGATTTTTGTTCAGTGTGAGTTCAGAGACCCTAACCCCCCAAGGGTATAGAGCTGGTCTAGTGTTCCACGGCCAGGACAAAGACCACATTACTCCTCCCGAATCCGAGGTTTGACAATCCGTCACACCCTTCTCTCCAGAACTCCTTAAGAGACATTACCAGGGAGGCTCAGGAGTGCAGTTCAGCTGTAGTTGGAACACACCATGCGGTCCCCCTTTTTAAATAGGGAAACCACCACCCTGGTCTGCTAATCCAGTGGTACCAGCCCCCAATGTCCATGCTATACTGCAGAGCTGCGTCAGCCAACACAACCCCACCACATCCAGAGGCTGAGGGAACTCTAGGCGGATCTCATCCATCCCCAGGGCCTTGCCATCGAGAAGATTTTTGACCACCTCAGGGACCTCAGCTCCAGAGATTGGAGGGCCCAACCCAAAGTTCCCAGACTCTGCTTCCTCACTGGAAGATGTGCCAGTGGGATTGAGGAGGTCTTTGATGTGATCTGCCCACCGATCCACAACGTCCCAAGTAGAGGTCAGCAGCACACCGTCCCCACTACAAACAGTGTTGGTAGCGCACTGCTTTCCCCTCCTGAGATACCGGACGGTGGATCATAATCTCCTCGAAGCCTTTTGGAAGTCTCGCTCCAAGGTCTCATGAACTCCTCCCATGCCCGGCTTTTTTCCTCGGCGACCACTCGAGCAGCTTCCCACTTGGCCTCTCTCTGGAGTCCCACAGGCCAACAAGACCCGATAGGACTCCTTCTTCAGCTTGACTGCATCCCCAACCGTCGGTGACCACCAGCAGGTTCAGGGGTTGCCACCACAACAGGCTGCAGCTCTGGTTGACTGCCTTGACAATGGAAGCACGGATCATTGCCTACTCCGACTCAATGTCCCCTGCCTCCCTTAGAATATTTTGGAAGTTATGCCAGAAGTGGGAATTGAAATTTCTCCTGACAGGAGACTCCGCCAGACATTTATTTATGAAAAGGATGTATTTTCACGTTCTTCAACAGCGGACTGCCTCATTGACCGACATCTGTTGCAGCGAGTACGTCAACTTGTTCATTGTCTAGTAGTATGCGGAGACCGTTTGAAAGACAACGTAGAACTCCCCCCAAAACTGAGAGCCATCAATGAAGCATTCTCAGACTAATCATCATCATCATCACATCATCATCGTCATCATTTATTTATAATTTAAAAACACAGCGTTTCAGCTGTCCAAAGTGCTGTACAGGAGGGCCAAAGACCATAAAAAACAGTGGTGGGTCACTCTACAAAATAGATAAGAGAGGTGAAAAAGTATAACAAGAAGTAAAAAGGGCCCAATCTAATAGAAATATATTTATTTAGTCTGGCTTGCCAGGCTAATGATCTGGGGCTGCTTTGCTGATTCAGGACCTGGACTGCTGTAGTTAATGCTGCGTTTCTCAATTCCGGTCCTCAGGACCCTGTGCTCTGCATGTTTTTCATGTTGCCCTTTAAACACCAGTGTTTCCTTGCTGCCACACACCTGGCTTAAATGAATGAGTGATTACCAAGCATCTGCAGCACTTGATGTCTTCCTGAAGAATGCAATGCAAATGTGTAAATTAGATGTGCTGAAGCAAAGATGTGGAAAACATGCAGGACAAGGGGTCCTGAGGACAGAAATTGGGAAACACTGAGTTAATGGAACCATGAATTCATGCTCTTTAGCAAAAAATCTTGAAGATGAATGTCTGACCTTTGACCTTAGTTCATGTTGAAAAACCCCTTCAGTTTGTTGGTTTTGGTCTGTGGTCTGGTCTGGGGCTTGCTGCAGCTTGTTTGGAACTGATCAGGCCCCAACTTTCCTTACTCTTTCTCCAGGAGAGAGGCGCTTGGGACTTTTTCAACTATTTGAACTGTGGCAACTAACTTTAACTTTAACGCAGCAATATTTCAGTAAAAACTATGAGGCAGGGATTCTGTTTTATCTTGGTTTAAAGCAGAGAAAAGGCACAGAGTAAAAAAACAGGAATTCCCGACTCTCTGGAGGTCCCAACAAAAGTCCCTTCACATGGCTGACATCATCTAACCTACTCCTTTGTGGGCCTTTCACCTCCTGCTGTCATGGCAAACTCTGTTTGGATTAGAAACCAAGAGCAACGTGTGCAACATGACTGCATCATGCTGAAACCATGTGAGCAGATAGTGACTTCTGTGGTCTCTGCACCTATATAAGTGCAATTCGGATGTCTTGAGAACTGCATTTTGCATTTACTGAGATTATATTTGTTCTGACATTTGTTAGTCGATCTGAAACATTTACAGCAGCAAAACAAAAACAGAAGAAACCTGAAAGGAGGCAAATACTTTTTCACAGGCTAACACATAGCTGCAGAAGCAAATCTCCAGGTTTCATTTTAAAAGAAGTTGTTTGTTGTGTCACCTTCTAACTGGTGTTTCCCTAGAAGTAACCTCTGAGAATAACAGTGAGGAAAACCTCTCCTCCATCACCGAGGAAGTTAACAATGCCAGAGTAGCTCGACACAGGACGTGGTCATCCCGCAGGCACATGGGCGGCACCAGGTCTCCCCATGGTATGTGCGTGCTGAGCTGTTTTTATCACCCCAGCATGGCAGCAGAGAAGGCCCCCGGCACCTGGCAAATGGCAAGATGTAGCTGTGGACACGTGCAATTGCTTGTTTGTTTTATTCGGGATAAGAATTATGGTTGCAATGATGCTTACAGTTGAAGCGCATGACTGCACTGTAGTGGAATGGTGGACACGCGGGCAGGACCTGGGGTTTGCAAAAGGGAGTTCCCACACCCGAGATTAGAAATGATTGACTGCTGAGGGAACGTCATGCACACATTTCCTTTTGAAATGCAACCACATCCACTACAAATACCTTCACTCATAAGAGATGCAGTTAAAAGTAATGATGCCTTAATTCATAGGTTTACTCTGAGCAACACATCTTTAGGGTTGTATTTCTACGTATTGTCACCACTGCTTTTCCTATTACTAAAACTATCAGTGCGTGACTATTATATCATTTAAAAAAATTTTTTAATCCAGTGCGCATGTCAGAGTCTTGTCTTCTGTTGTCCTGCTCATGACTAGTTTTTTTCTTTAATCCCAGTATGTTGCACCATGTTCCTCACCTGTTTCTCAGAACATTTGAACCTAAAAAGAAGGGAAACTGATTAGAAGTACATGCAGCTTTTATGTATGATTGCATGTGTGTGTGTGTGAGTGTGAGTGTGTGTGTGTGTTTGTGTGCACCATTTCTGATCACATTTCATGCATGTGTGTCATGAATAAGATTTTTGGATTTTGTTTTGACTGAGGCAAATAAATGACAAACATTATATCCCAAATAAACTCAGTTTGTCTATCACACCTCAGAAATCTGATCCAAAGTGGTGAAAAATCACAAAAAAGTATCCTTGCATCATTGCTTCAAAAAAGGCATTTGAAAACATGCCTGCCACTCATTTTAGGTCAGAATTCACATTATTGTAAGCTGCAATGTGGTGAGAAAGTTGTCTTTTGTGTGATTTAGATGGCTACAGGAATCGCCGCTCTCCTACATACTACGATGAGTCAGAACCAGAGGATCCCTTTCGGATCTTCGTGGCCCTCTTTGACTATGATCCTCTGTCAATGTCACCTAACCCAGATGCAGCTGATGAGGAGCTTCCGTTCAAAGAGGGGCAGATCATTAAGGTGGGACAGTGACTTTTAGACCCTTTTAAAAGGGGAATCCATTTTATAAAACCGTTTTTACTCAAAGTGACCTAAATTCCAACACGAGGAGCTCTAAATGTTTCTCTTTGACTCTTGTATTTGCCAGATTTATGGTGATAAGGACACAGATGGGTTTTACAGAGGTGAAGTAAAAGGCAGGTTGGGGCTCATCCCCTGTAACATGGTGTCAGAGATACGAGCAGACGACGAGGAAACCATGGACCACCTCATCAAACAGGGGTTTCTGCCTCTCAGCACTCCGGTGGATAAAATAGGTGCAGCGCTCACCCTGGGTTCAACTACAAATCTGTGTGTTTAAAGTGACAAATGTGTATTTTTCCTGGCGGTAGGGAGCAGTTCATACCTACATCATAGAAAGCAAGCAGTATTTTTGTCTTTGAGTAAGCCCTTACAAAAAGAAGGCCATTAGGGTCACAAATCCCCGGGAGCGCAATTTTCGAACGAGTACTACGTCAGATCATTCAACCTCCAGCAAAAAGACAAGCACATCAGACTCCTTTTCATCACTGGCAACGAGTGAAGAGGTAAATGTGTAAAACAACATTTATGAATGCTGAAGGTTTTTAACCATTTGTTCCAAATCACTAAATGTATTTTGTCCTTACGGGCTCCCGTAGAAGGAAACATTGTGTCTAACATGGCGTCACCCAGAGTCTTAGACCCGCTCCCATTTTAGACCCAATTTTTATGGTTATATGTTAAGAAGCCGCCAACATTTTTCAACAACTAGAAATCCTTTAGTTTATTTTGAACAACATTTTGAAGGATGTTTCCAGAAATTAACGGTAAAAACTACACATTGTCTCTTTAAAACAGCATTTACACAAAATAATGATGGCTCTAAGTCAGTAATATGAAAAACATTTACAGTGGGGTGTGAAAGTTTGGGCAGCATTGGTAATCTACATGATTTTCCTCTATAAATTGTTGGTTGTTACAATAAAAAAATCCAGGTAAATATATCATATAGGAGACACACACAGTGATGTTTGAGAAGTGAAACAAAGTTCATAGGATTTACAGAAAGTGTGCAATAATTGTTTCAACAAAATTGGGCAGGTGCATAAATGAGGGCACTACAATAAAGAAACAAACTCAATATTTAGTAGATCCTCCTTTTGCAGAAATAACTGCCTCTAAATGCTTCCTGTAGCTTCCAACAAGAGTCTGGATTCTGGCTGAAGGTACAAACCGGATTCTAAAAAAGTTGGGACACTATACAAATCATGAATAAAAACTGAATGCAATGATGTAGAGGTGCCAACTTCTAATATTTTATTCAGAATAAAACAAATCATGGAACAAAAGTTTAAACTGAGAAAATGTGTAATTTCAAGGGACAAATCTGTTGATTCAAACTTTCATGGTGTCAACAAATCCCCCAAAATTTGGGACAAGGCCATTTTCACCACTGTGTGGCATCTCCCCTTCTTCTTACAACACTCAACAGACTTCTGGGGACTGAGGAGACCAGTTCTTCAAGTTTAGAAATATGAATTCTCTCCCATTCTTGTCTAATACAGGCCTCTAACTGTTCAATCCTCTTGGGCCTTCTTTGTCGCTCCTTCCTCTTTATGATGCGCCAAATGTTCTCTATAGGTGAAAGATCTGGACTGCAGACTGGCCATTTCAGTACCCGGATCCTTCTCCTACACAGCCATGATGTTGTGATTGATGCAGAATGTGGTCTGGCATTATCTTGTTGAAAAATGTAGGGTTTTCCCTGAAAGAGATGATGTCTGGATGGGAGCATATGTTGTTCTAGAACCTGAATATACTGTATTTTTCTGCATTGATGGTGCCTTTCCAGACATGCAAGCTGCCCATGCCACATGCACTCATGCAACCCCATACCATCAGACATGCAGGCTTCTGAACTGAGCATTGATAACCCCTTGGGTTGTCTTTGTCCTCTTTGGTCTGGATGACATGGTGTCCCACATTTCCAAAAAGAACTTTGAATCGTGACTCATCTGACCACAGAACAGTCTTCCATTTTGCCACACTCCATTTTAAATGATCCCTTGCCTAGTGAAAACGCCTGAGCTTGTGGATCTTGCTTAGAAATGACTTCTTCTTTGCACTGTAGAGTTTCAGCTGGATTATGTTCACTGACAATGGTTTCTGAAAGTATTCCTGAGCCCATCCTGTGATTTCCTTTACAGTAGAATTCCTGTTCATGGTGCAGTGTCGTTTAAGGGCCCGGAGATCACGGGCATCCAGTACGGTTTTACGCCCTTGACCCTTACGCACAGAGATTGTTCCAGATTATCTGATTCTTCGGATTATGTTATGCACAGTTGATGATGATAACTTCAAAGTCTTTGCTATTTTTCGCTGGGTAAAACTTTTCTGATATTGCTCCACTATCTTTCTCTGCAACATTGTGGGAATTGGTGATCCTCTACCCATCTTGGCTTCTGAGAGACACTGCCACTCTGAGAAGTTATTTTTATACCTAATCATGTTGCCTATTGACCTAATTAGTGTTTATTAGTCTTCCAGCTCCTCATGCTCAAATTTACTTTTTCCAGCCTCTTATTGCTACTTGTCTCAACTTTTTTGTGATTTGTTGACACCATGAAATTTTGAATCAACATATTTTTCCCTTAAAATGATACATTTTCACAGTTTAAACTTTTGTTCCATGATTTATGTTCTATTATGAATAAAATATTAGAAGTTGGCACCTCCACATCATGGCATTCAGTTTTTATTCACGATTTGTATAGTGTCCCAACTTTTTTGGAATCCAGTTTGTTCTTTGGACCATTCTTCTGCAATAATAATAATAATAATAATAATAATAATAATAATAATAATAATAATAATAATATTAATTATACTAATATTAATAATAATGATGCTTAGGTTTTATATAGCGCTTTTAACCACTACTGAAAGACGCTTTACAAACAGAGAGGAGACAGTAAAATAAATTAACAGGTTTTAAAGGATTGATTAAACAGGTAAGTTTTCAGGAGTTTTTTTAATTAATGAGGTGAGTCAGCAGTACGAATATGTTGGGGGATAGAGTTCCATAAGGTGGGAGTAGACACAGAGAAAGCTGTGTCCCCAATGGTGCAATGTTTTGAAGTAATTGTGTGAGAGAGGAGATTGGAAGCATTAGATCTGAGACAACGAGAAGGCCGGTGGAGACGCAGAAGGTCAGATAGATAACAAGGGGTAAGATTATTAAGGGCCTTGTAGGTGATGAGTAAGATCTTGAACTGAATGTGTTGCTGAATGGGAAGCCAATGAAGGTTATTTTAGGACTGGGGTTATGTGATCTCTCTTGTTGGTGTGAGTGAGGAGCCATGCGTGCAGCTAAGTTTTGAGCATACTGAAGTTTTTTTTATGAGTGTGGATGGAAGACCATAGAGTAGACTATTGCAGTATTCTATTCAAGAGGAGATGAAGGCATGGATGTTTTTTTTTGTTGCAGTAGAGGACAGAATAGAGCGTAGATGGGCAATATTTTGAAGGTGAAAGAAGGCTGTTTTAGTGATATGACGGATGTGTGGTAGGAAAGAGAGTAAAGAGTCAAAAATGACTCCCAGTTTTCTGATCTAAGGGGATGGATAAACTGTGTAAACATCAATACTGAGCATGAAATCTTTGAAGGAGGTGAGAAGGGATTTGGGTCCAGTTATGATTAACTCAGATTTACTGTAGTTGAGCTAGAAAAAGTTTGTAGACATCTAGAATTTTATGGCATGGAGACAGTTTGTTATAGTGGAGAAAATAGTTGAGGTTATGTTTTTTGTAGATAGGTAGAGTTTACTGTCATCGGCATAGCAGTGAAATTGGAGTCCATGGTGGCAAATGAAATGCCCAAGGTGTAGTATTTAGATGATGAAGAGAAGAGGACCAAGAACGGAGCCCTGAGGGACACCATGGGTTACTGGGGCGATTTCAGATCTGCAGTTTTTTAAGGAGATACATTGGGATCTGTCAGAGAGGTAAAATGTGAACCAGGAGAGGGCTGAACCAGTAACACCAACATGAGATTGCAAACAATATAGAAGGATGGAATGATCTATCAAAGGCAGCACTAAGATCAAGGAGGAGGAGTATGAAGAGGGATCCAGAGTCTGATGCCACCAGGAGGTCATTCTTTACTTTGATCAGAGCCGTTTCTGTACTGTGGTGGGAGCGGAATCCAGACTGAAAAGTCTCAAAAAGCTGATTTGAATGAAGAAGTTCAGTTAGCTGAGATGCCACTGAACGTTCAGAATTTTGGCTATTAGAGGGAGGTTGGAGATGGGGCGAAATTTTTCAGGATTGTCTTGGTCCAGTCCAGGTTTTTAAGGTATTGGTTTGATGGCAGCCAGTTTGAAGGCCGAAGGGACGGTACCAGAGTTCACTGATGAGTTGATTATGTCCAGGATAAGTGGAGTGAGATATGGAAGACATGATGTTACCAGTGGGGATGGGATTAGGTGCAAGGGGCAGGTGGAGAGATTGATTTTTGAAAATTGTTTGTTGAGTTCCGAAACTGTCATCAGATAGAGGGTAGAGTTTATTTTGGATGAACAGAGGAATATTGGGTGGAAGGTCAGCGTCAAACAGAGTAGTTGTTCCTCTGCATGAAGGTCTTAGTAGATGTTGAGCAGTGTTTAAGGTCACTGTGTTGTTGAAAGATCCAGCCCCGGTGCAGCTTCAGCTTTTGTCACTGATTCGTGGACAGTGGTCTCCAGAATCTGCTGATAGTCAGTGGAATCAATGCATCCCTCAACTTTAAGAAGATTCGCGGACCCTGCACTGGCCACACACCCCACAGCATGATGGAACCACCACCATGGTAAATGGCATGCACTGTATTTGTATAGCGCCTTCTCAGGATTCTATAACCCCCTAAGGCACTTCACAACAAAATCAGTCATTCACTATTCACATGCTGGTGGGGATGAGCTAGTATGTAGCTACAGCTGCACTGGGGCGCACTGACAGAGGCGAGGTCTGCTGAACACTGACGCCACAGGTCCCTCCGACCACCACCAGCAGACAAGGTGGGTTAAGAATCTTGCCCAAGTACACAACAGCAGCATTCTCTGGTCGGAGCTGGGATCGAACCTGCTACCTTCCGATTACTGGACAACCCACAATGTAGTTAGCGTTTCTCTTGGAATGCTGTGTTATTTTTCCTCCATGCATAACGCTCCTTGTTGTGCCCAGATAACTCAATTTTTGTTTAATCAGTTCACAGCACTTTATTCCAAAATGAAGCTGGCTTGTCCAAATGTGCTTTAGCATACCTCTGTGCTGTGAGCAGAGAAAAGGCTTCCTCTGCATCTATGCCTGTGGTCTTCCATTTCCTCAATATGTTCCAAACTGTGAAAACACACAGCAGGAATCTCTGAGACAGCTTTCTGTCTCCTTCCCCTTCTTCTTTCTCCTTCTTTGTTGGTCATGTGAGAGTTGTTTTGAGACCCCCATGTTGCTACTCTTCAGAGAATATTCAAAGAGGAGAGAAACTTACAATTGGCCCTCTTAAATACGCTCTCATAATTGGATTCACCTGTGTGTGGAGGTCAAGGGTCACTGAGCTTCCCAAACCATTTTTGTTGCAATAATTAGTTCTAAAGTTTTTGGAATCAATAAAATGAGGACAGCACCCACATTTATGCACCTGCCTAATTAAGTTTAAACAATTATTGCACCCCTTCTGTAAATCATAAACTTCGCTTCACTTGTCAAACACTCAACTCACTGAGCGTGTCTCCTATATGATATATTTACCTGGAAATGTTTATAGTAACAACCAACAATTTATACAGGAAAACCATGAGTATTAACAAGGCTGCCCAGACTTTCACATCCTGCTGTATTTCAAATTAACAACAAAAAAGGGTAAAAAATTCTATATGTTTGGTGTCATCTTTTGCAGTCGCATGTATCTATGGGCCTGAGTTTTAAATAAAATGATGTGTCCTTTTAAAGTGCTTTATATTATCACCTCCAGAGCAGAACAGAAGAAGCCTCCGGAGAGATCAGGCGTCGAGGAGAATGGTGGCATTGTATGACTATGACCCCAGAGAGAGCTCTCCTAACGTCGATGTTGAGGTATCGCACTTCGGCCATTTCAAAATGTCCATATTGGTGAATAGGTTGTTATGTAAATTTATGAAATACAACAAACATTCAATGTAAAATGTGAGGTGAGTTAATTCTCATCCAAATAAACCCAAATAGAATCCAATAGACGATAACCGACGGCTTAATTACTTATTCACAAGGATACAGTCATGTATTTAATTATTGAGATATGCGATTGTTTGTTTTGCACTATACTACAGGGTACTACTGTAGATCTTTTTTTTATGTATATATTGTATATCATATTTCTATTTCACCTGTTCCTTTGTCTCTCCGACTGCTTTGAGCATGTACATGACACAAGAATTTCCCTCGGGATAAATAAAGTTGTTCTTATTCTTATTCTTAACTGATGGTCTGTGTTTCTGTCCCCTGATAGGCTGAGTTGACCTTTTGTGCTGGTGACATCATTGCAGTGTTTGGAGACATTGATGAAGATGGGTTTTACTATGTGAGTGATGCTTGACCGTCTTTTTAATCCATTATCAGTAATTTGACTCTTTTTTTTTGAGTCTGAAGTTGTTTCCAGCTCAAGCAACAAAGTTATAAAGGTTCATCTTCAGAGGATCTGTGTTTTCAGATTCTGTCATAAGTGTTTTTGTGGTGAGTGTAGCTAACTGGCTAATGGGATTATTTCAAGAAAAAACAAATTATGATGAAAACATTTTCCAGGAACTGACTGCATTGCTTTTGAACCCATACTTGAAGGCCTGCAAGTATTAAATTATTATTATTAATTTAACTAATATTTATTTAATGACAACCCTGCCAAAAAATAAAATTGAAATTGATACATTTGAAGTGAGGGAAAGAAATCAGCTCATAATAGCGAAAATATCTAAATCTATTTTTTTTTTTACATTTGTGCCTTATCTAAAACAAATACGCATCACATTCATCCATCCATTCCTTTTTTATACCCGCTAGCCAAACAGTGTCGCAGGCGGTTGGTGCCTATCTCCAGGAATTTCTGGCCAGCAGGCAGGGTACACCCTGGACAGATTTCCAGTAAATTCCAGAGAAACAACACAGAGGGCGAACAATCAAGCACACACACACACACACACACACACACACACACACACACACACACACACACACACACACACACACACACACACACCTAAGGACAAGAGAGACCAATCAACCTGAGTTATGTTTTTGGACAATGAGAGGAAACCGGAGTACCCGAATAAAACCCACGCATGCACTGGGAGAATATGCAAACTCCACGCAGAAAAACCCGAGACTGGGATTTGAACCTAGGACATTCTAGCTGCAAGGCAACAGTTCTAACCACTCCACCGCTGTGCAGCCCACATCATAGTCAGTCTAATACACTTTAATGTAATCAGTCCATTTTTACAGGGAAATGACTTCCTTGGAAACTATAAAACTTCGGGTCTTGTTCACAGATGAGGGAAAGATGGAGCAGGAGATACACAGGGGAATTGGTGCTGTGTCTGCAATGATGCAGGCGTTGCGCCAGTTTGTCGTGGTGAAGAGAGAGATGAGCCACAGGGCGAAACTCTCGATTTACCTGTTTATCTATGTTCCTACCCTCACCTATGGTCACAAGTTTTGGGTAGTGACCAAAAGAACAAGACTGCGGATACAAGCGGCCGAAATTAGCTTTCTCTACAGAGTGGCTGGGCTCTACCTTAGTGATAGGGTTAGGAGATTGGTCATGCGGGAGGGGCTCGGAGTAGACCTGCTGCTCCTTCACATTGAGAGGAGCCAGTTGAGGTGGCTGGGCATCTAGTTAGGATGCCTCTTGGTCCCCTCCCTGGTGAGGTTTTCCAGGCACATCCCACCAGGAGGAGACCTAAAGGAAGACCAAGGACACCCCAGAGGGTCTATGTCTCACGGCTGGCCAGGGAACACCTTGGAATTCCCCCAGAGGAGCTGGCCAAAGTGGCTGGGGAGAGGGAAGTCTGGGCCTCCCTGCTTAGGCTGCTGCCCCTCAACCCGACTCCGGATAAGTGCATGAGAATGGATGGAAACAAAGCAAGATCATGACGGAGACTAAACAAGATTTTATATATAAAAAAGACAATACACTGTTAAATCACACACACACACACACACACACACACACACACACACACACACACACACACACACACACACACACACACACACACACACACACACACACACATACACATACACACACACACACACACACACACACACACACACACACACACACACAAACAAAAATTATTTTGTTTCATGTAAAGATAAATAACCGTGAGAAAGTGGATCTTATTTTAAGGAAGATTAATGTTTGAACTTCACATCGTCACAGTTGCACCACCACAAAATGAATGCTCACCAAGCTGGAAGGACTTCGGATCTGATTACTCTACAATCAGACAAATTCTTCATCAATATAGGACCACTTTTACCCTCCCCCAAAAGCAGAAACAGACCAAAAATTAGGTCATAGATCCCTCTTAATGAATCGTTTTGTCTGCAGCTGCGTATACTGTAACAGGAGTTAACTCCAACGTGGACATTTTCTGGTGGATTATGGAACATATTTTAGAGTTTTTAGCCACATGTTTTAGCTATGTCGCTCAATTCACAAATGCACAAATATCACAAGTTATCCATTACTGTAAAGGTGACTAATCAGGCTTCCCAATGGTATATGATTTAGTGCCAAGAAGCTTTGCTATACTTCAGAATACATCCCAGGATCCTGTTTTTCTGCTCTAACACATTTCTCTCCACAGGGCGAGCTCAACGGCCACCGCGGTCTGGTCCCCTCTAACTTCCTGGAAGAAGTGCCTGATGACGTGGAAGTGTATCTGACCGACACCCCGTCCCACTACCCCCAGGAAGAGCCTGCCAACCGGCCCCCCTCCACCATCTCAGAGGGAAAACGGGTACATCATCATCGCCGCTCTCAGCGCTAGGCCCTGTGTTCATCCATCCTCCGTCCTCTCTCTTAATTTCCGTCTCTTGCTTCCACTTGCAGTCTGTGTGCTGTTCATTGTGTGTGTTTGTCCATGTGGTGACAGTGGTGACTCTGTACAGACTAACAACCTCCCCCCCCTTTACCCCCTCACCCTTTGGAAAGGGGAGAAAAATCCAATGTTGACACCTTTCTTAATCTCAGAGAAAGGAAGAAGCAAAGCCTGTGGACAGAGAGAGGATAGACTGTGGGACCTCTGCAGGTGCTTCATGCATGGTAAAAGAGGACTTGTAAATCTCATTCCTCCTTACACTAAATAATTTGGTACCTCTTTGCACTGAAACACACAATCAAATTGTGGTCATTGTGTATAATTCCATTAATAAAAAAGTGCTTTATCAACACCTGATAATTGCTACCCAATCTCACTCAAAGAAATTATTTACAAAGGAAATTTGAAGTGTAAAGTAAAGAGAAGCATGTCTTTTTTCAAACTTGATACATTTTATAACTTTCTTGGCTCTTGTGTATTTCCTTAAAGAGGCTTTGTTTCTCTCGCCCACACATCAGATCTATTTTTCAGCTCTGTTGACGGTGGATGTGCCATGTTTGCTCTGAGCTCAAGAGACAAAACTAACCGCAGCATTGACTACATCTATTCTGTATTGTTCCAATGAAACAATAAAAAGGCAAAAATTGGATATTAAAAGCATTCTGGTTTTCGCTCTGTGTTCATGTGTGGTAGTGGTGTTGTTTTTCTTTTTTCCTTTTCAGTTGTCATAGTGGTGTGGGTTTTCTCGACAGCGACAGTCTTCCACTTCAGATTTCATTTTTGTTTTTCCCCTCACCCGCTTGGCAAACCAAAACAAACAAGCAGAGGAAGATTGTTCATTTCACACCATAAGTGGCTTGTACAGTAAGTCAACAACTTGAGATATCAGACTCGTGGCTCTAATGCACGCAGCTGGCTGTGGGGAAGCCTCATTTGGCATTACGGGATGTTTTACGTCCATCTTGGCTTTTCTTTGGGTTTACTGTTGCTAAAATGCTCCATTTGTCATGACAATTTTAAGGAAATTGTTTTAATCAAGACAAGTGTCAGAAAAATCCGAGCTTATATATGAAAACCTCCTCCTACAAGCTGCTGCATTAAAGGAGACGGCTGAAATCTGCAGTTGTGTCCCTGAGTGTTGTACGGTACGTGACTCTGCTCTCCGTTTACCTTCTGGCCTACTGATGGTGGAGTTCCTCACCTCTGTGGTGAGCTGATGTTGTGTTCAGCGTTTGATGGCCTCATCCTTTGTGTTTCTTTTTCTTCTTGATGTACAATGTGTGAATTTGTTTGATAAAACATTTTCCTGCTTGCAGTTTAAAGAGATATTCTACCCAACATGGACATTTTGTCTGTTCCCAGAGTTAGATAAACAGAAACTAAAACCTTCTCAGTGGCCTAGTGGTAGAGTAATCACCCTGGGACTGGGAGATTCAAAACCCAGTTGGGTCATACCAAAGACGTTAATAAATTGGTACCCAATGCCTCCCATTTGACACTCGGCTTTAAGGGTTGGGACGGTAAAGGTGACTGAGTGAACTAAGGACTTTTTTTTACTCACAATGCTAGTTGGATCCACTTACTTTGTTTTATGCTAAAGTAAAGCTAAAGGAGTACAGCTGGATCAGGAGAATGACTGAACTGGTCAAACTTAGTTTTTTTCCCCACTTATCTAACTCTGGAAAATATGCCAACATAAAACATTTCTATTTTGGATGGAATGTCCCAAACCATTACAACATGGTCCTAATCAATGTAAAGTCTACATGATGTATTTCCTTACACCAGACGGTATAGGTTTTATGTCATGCTTTTGTACCCTGCATCCTGATGTTCTGTACCTCTTCAGCATCTCTGAAGTGGCTCCATGTATCAGAGTAAATGACACAAAACAAAGTTGAGTTTGTTTGAAGGAAGGAGGAGCTTTAGCTGTTTTCAAGCTGAGTTTTTTTTACAACAAATACCTGAAAACTCCTCAGCAGCTTGACATTAATAAAAAAAAAGTAGGGTGGATTCATTTTTTTCACAGAAATAATAAAAACAATCATTTCAAACATAAATTTTCTGTGCACTTTAGCAGAATCGTTCTACCACAATTAGCTAAACACAGCTTGAGAGATTGGTTTTAGCCTCGGGCTAATATTTCTGCTTCCTTTGTTAGTGCAGCTTCTTTGACATGCAGTGTACCTGCTTTACAATAGTTCCCATTGCTATATTTAATTATATGAGCTAATTATGACTTTAAGGTGTAATGTAATATACCCTTTAAATGTGAGATACTGAAGAAATGGATTTTAAACACAGTGCTTAAAATATTTCCCTAAAAACAAAAAAATTGGCCAAATCTGACTTTTAAACTGAAACAACAAGTAAAACATTTTACAAGCAAACATTACAAGATTCTAGGTTAATTGGAAATATGTCAACCAAATGTTTTATTATATAAACAAAGTAGAAAGTGTAGATTCTTGGAGAAACCCCTATGCAACGAATCCGTGTCATTTATAATCTTCTTTGGGCAGAAACATGAAGGGAGATCACTGCGTGAGCTCAGAGATTCCCCAGAAAACCATTTTGAGGAAACACAATTAAACTTGGCATCCACAAATATAACCATCATACAAAGACTTTCTAAATTATTAGCCCAATGAAACCAAAAGTGAAACTGTCCTTGGTTAAATCCTAAATTTGGCATTTAGAAGAAATGTTTTTCAGTAAAAAAAAAAAAAGGAAAAAGAAATGACAATCACATATATTTAATGATTAACTAAAACCATGAAGTTTATAATTTTTTTTGTTGCAGATTTCTATTGTGCCGTCCCTCTGATATAGGACATATATAATGATGCATTATTGTGCATGTTCGGAGAAGTGATTATTGCATCTCTGACGTTGCTTTGCACATATTTTCAATCTAATGTATGGCCATGGTTTTCTTTTCTGTCAGATATTTCATTTCATTTTGCAAGATAATGCATATCAAACATCAAATATGGGTTATGAATTCTTGAATAGCCTTTAATATATTTTGTTTTCATTCAAACTTAATACAAAGGCTCTTCATTGATTACAGAAGTCTAGTATACAGACAATGCATTCCCAGAGCAGCTTAGATAAAGAAAAGTGAAGAATTGCATCATTTGTAATCCGTCGTCTCCTGCCTCCACTCCTCCCCATCACTTATCTCCTCAGGTTACCACAGAAACCACTGACACGGCTAACAACATCATCACTCCCACCCGGGCCCCATCTCCAATTGTTCGCCCCCTGCTTCCAGGAACCATGAGACCCCTCAGCCCTCCAAGGGGTCCCCATATCCCGTTGGACCCCCGGGACCCCCACGATCTGGCTGACAAGAAAAAGAAAGGAATACTTTCCAAGGGAAAGAAACTACTGAAGAGACTTTCCCCTGTGAAATAAAATTCAAAACAGCATAAATGTACAAAACCTGTGGGGCTTTGTAAATAGCATCCATACAATCAACTCTGGTCCAACAGCACCTGACAGAGTGGACATCCGTCTCCTGGACTGTGTGAGCCTGATAGGTGATGCGACAGTAATGGATACAAATCATGTGAATTTTGTGCAGTGCAGTGCCAAAATTAAGAGTCACTTTCAGACACAAATACATTTTACTGTGATTTATTTTAAATTAAAAGGCAGTTTTAATAAAACAAAATAAAACTAGGATTTTCATGACATGTTATTTTTCTTTATTTTTAGGTAAAAAATGTAATCACAAAGGTCTGAAGCTGGGTAGCTTTGAAAAAGTGTTTTCAAAACACTTTTCTTAGTAAAGAATGTGAATTTTTAAGGAGGCGCCACGGGAAAATGTCACCTAGATAACACTGTTATGAAGCATTCTGTGAAGCAATGCCAGCTGCTAACTAGAACCTTTTCTCAGTGCAACGTCATAGAGAGATAGTAGAATAACCTGGAGACATTATTGCACACGTACCCTCTGGTACTCATAAGAGAAAAGTGTTTCTGTGGTGAAAGAAAACACATTAAGAAAAAGTTAGAGCAGATTGGCATCAGGGCATTAAGCACCGGGCTAGCTCAGCTGTCTCAGTGGCCTTTATGAAAACAATGAGAATGACACTCCTGGTTCGATTACAAGAATGACTTACAACAGGTTTTTGTTTCATAACTGGTCGCCTGTGCTTTGACATTTTTAGGAAATAAATTAGAGCAGTAATGTCGGTTGTCTTTGCTGTGAAACAGTCATGAAACGCCTAGTTCAAGCTTAATTTTTGTGTCCATCTCCTGATTGCACAAATGTTTTTTTTTGTCTGATGACAGGCTGCAGACATACAATGTGTGCCTGTGTGTGTGTGATGCATTTATGTTTTGCACTTTCATATCTGTTGTACTCTGTTTTTCTTCATTTCTGAAAGAAAGGTAATCTAATTATTGGTCTTGTGATATATGGTGATGTGCTGCTACTTCCATTGACTGCACTGTGTAGTTTGGTTGTCTCACGCAGATATACAGCTAGTGGGACACACTAAAGCCACATACTGAAAACAACTAATCAAAATATTGAAGCATGAATTGTTCTCTGATTTTGTCAGAAAAATAATGTCTGTAGAGAAATATTAACTCATTTATCTTGAGTTTGGTATTGCTAATATTTACGTTCGACTTGCACTTAAAGTACACAAGGACTATACTACACACTTTTTTACAGGTTAAACAGCTTATATGTGATTATCAAGAAGAGACCTGTCACAAAGCAAATTTCCATCTTCATTCCTATCATGGTTAAAGATTTAAGGCATTAAATGAGTAGAGCAGCTTGATCAGAACAGGATCAGCCTGGGGCCGCTGGTTCAGATGGACCAAGCTGTTGATGAGTTGCGGTTGGTTTCATAGAAAAAGTTTTAATCTGATTGATCAAAAATTTGCTTGAGATATTCCCTGCTCAATAAGTGAAATCAAATCTCACGACTGACATTTAGTTTATCCTATTTGTGAAATAACCAAAATAACAAAATAAGTAAATGATTACTTGAGTCTGACAACAAGGTGAAGATGAAGAGGCTAAACTTAGAAGTACGGTTGCCTTGTCTAAAGCTTACTTGAAGGTATTGGTGTTTTTAGCCCACTTTAACCACTCTGAGTTACACATTCATGCTGAATGTGAAAATCATCTTCAACCCTTATTTCCTGCATTTGAAAGAAAACAGACAGTGAAAGTCTCGAGTCAAAAATGACCTACACAATCAGCTCAGCGTGGCCCGAATAGGCTCAGCACACTTACATTGGCATTGTCCATGTGGAGCCGGCCGCGTTTTTCAACCCTGCTTCCCTACAGTTTTTTTTTGCTGAAGCAACCTAGCACACCTCTCTAAGAGCTGATTGGCTGGCTGAAATGAGGTCACTCATGCCTCTGAAGCTTTATATACGATATTACTGACTAACAAGCACTTTTCCTGACACGTTGTCTGCTTTGTAGCCACTGTAATGTTTCTTCATTCTGCAAAACAGCTTCCTGGAGATTCTATAACTCCTCTGGGCCTTAAGCCTTGCTTGGTGATGCCTTCTGGCATGCTATGAACACAATTTCTTCCTCAAAAAAAAAAATGCCACGGTCCAAGTACCAAGTAGTACCCTGACGTCCTGTGTTTTTAATAGTCTTATCCCAGTCGTATGTGACAACACAGACTTCTCAGCCCCACTTTCTAAGCGGGGCCCACCCATGTTCTCACCCACAACCACGTTCCTGAGAGAGCTGTGTAACACAACCAGTCCGTGCGAGGGCGGGCTGTGCCCACCCAGGTCAGGCTAAAAAAATAAAAATAAAAATACAGACATCTCAACGTCACACTGTAGATTCATGGACTCAACTTGACTTGCGACCACGGCAGGCAGTGCTGATTTTGTGGCAAGGAAAGAGCAGAGTGTGTTTCGGCTAGTAAAAGATAACCGTTAGCATGAGCAACTCCACAACATGGCAGAACTGCTTCAGGCTTGTGTCGTTTGTAGAAATAAAACATCAACTTTTGCAGAGCAAACGATAGCAATGGAAGAGTTGCTTTGTTGGTCAGTCATAGGCAAGATGTTCACAAATCATGAATAATAATGAAATGACTCCAAATCCTGCCATTTTCTGCACCCATTTAGCTCTGTCCAGTCTTTTATATGGCACATCATGCTAACAAGCTTTGATAAAGTAATAATAGTGAACTATGCCAGTGAACTACACTATTAAGATCATAGAAATCCATACTCATAATTGATTTCAATTTGCTCACCACAAACTATGCTTGTAAGGTCACGGATATGCAAATCCGTGCAATTCAAAGAAACCCTAGACCCCTTCTAATCCGTTAGGGCATTGGAATGACTATCTAATAACGGCTTATACTGTACATTTAGAAGTGAAGTAAAGTTTGCAAACAGCTTAAGGATTAATATTCTTTTAGTTATTCAAATCATAGCTTAATACCTGTGTTGTTTATAGAGTATAACAACATTTGCAGTGATTCTTTAAATTTGTCAAAACATTTTCATAGTAAAGAAGAAAGTTGAATTTTATTTTCAAATTAAGAAAAACTCCTTATTTTAAAGGATGAAAAACTTACTAGGAAGTCAAATCTCATTTATAATAAATCCTAACAGACATGGAGAAAATCAATGAAAACACACACACAACTCATTCCTACCTCAGTTTGATAGGATTATTGGGAAATGCTATAAATGTTTACTCTGATTGGTAAAATAAATTTTCCAAATGCTGTACAAATATTTGTGTGTCATGCAGCAGCATAGAAGTGCTCAAAAACTAAAATACTACCTTAATAAACAATGTGACTCATAGCTTTATTTATCCGAACACTTTTTGTTGAGTTTCTTTTACATGTTCGTCACCTGCTCTTTAGTTTAATTAGTTCATTCTGCCCTTGGCAGATGTAAGTCTATTGCATAGAACAAGGTTCACCTTCATTATCATTGTTCATAAGTTGATGACAAAGGAAGGCTAACGGTGAATGTCAGAAGAATTTGGACAGGTTTAAATTTCAGTAAATTTCTGTTCCAGAACTGTTTGTGAGAAGTTTCCAATCTGTGTCCGTTCTGTCTCCACTTTGAAACCACAAGGTGTTCATAAAACCAAAATATTCGCCTGTGAATGGGTGTGGTGTCTGAAAACACTGTAGCTCTTTTGTACTTTGATCCATTTGTAGATAATTTCTAAACTGTTTCTACTTGATTTTACGACAGCCTTTTTTAATTGCACTGAAATGTTCTCTCTCTCTCTCTCTCTCTCTCTCTCTCTCTCTCTCTCTCTCTCTCTCTCTCTCTCTCTCTCTCTCTCTCTCATAAAAGACTGCAAGCATTCTTCATAGTGTCCTTTGAAATCACATGTATCGGTCCACCATATGTGCTTGCTTTGTGAATTAAGATTTTAAAAGAACAGAAAAAAAGATATAGATGGTATTTATGATAACTAACTATGTGTGGGTGTATGTGTGAAAAACAACAACTTTTATAACCAAATTAAATTTGATATTTTTCAGAAAACATGTGTGTCATTTTCATTTTGACATGATGTACAAGAAGCTAAACACCCAGTATAGTTTTCTCCTGGCTCCAGACATTGCACTGGTAATGCTTGTTTCTCAGCATGCTCATCAATCAAGGAGTGCCTCAAGGCTGTTCTCTTGGACCACTAACTTGTAATACTTCTGCTGATATAAGACATGTTCTAACAAGTTCAATAAATGACAAACAAATTTCCAAGATCTCTCAATCGCCCATTAAACTCCCCCAAAACACTACAATTCTACTTGAATGCAAAAGGCTGTGAGATTTTGGCTGTAGCCCAAAAGGCAAAAGTTGGAGATCTCCTTCTAGGGAAAGAAAGGTACAACATCTGTACAATTTGCAACCTTTGAGTCAGACATAAAATCCAGTTTATATCTAAACTCATCTCATCCTCTTTGACTCTGTAGCAGGTTTCCTTAACCATGTACTCAAAGCCTCCCAAATGAACCACTGCAATAACTCATATTATTTAAAAGCCAAGGACAGACTTCAACATCTTCAAAGAGCCACTGTTAGTGTTCTCACTTGGATCAGGCATGGACATTACATTATTCAAAACCATATTTGACATCTCTGGATTAAAATTAAGTTTTATTTGCACCCTGTTGTCCTTGGAATTTCAGATTGTCCGATACCAGCCTGTTTTCCATTCCTGACATCAGAATGAAAACTTGTTATGAGAGATCTTTCAAAAATTGCAGTCCTGGCACTCTAGGATGGACTTCTTGTAAAAATGATCACTTTATTGCCAGATCTATCTAGCCTGGCAAACCACCATATTTAACCTTCTCAGTGGCCTAGTGGTATGAGTGTCTGCCCAGGCACTGGGAGTTAGCTCCCATGCGCAGCCACGACTGCAGCTCCCCGCTCCCCACGGGGATGGGTCAAATGCGGAAATGCTATCTGACCAGTGTGAGATAATGTGTAGTGATGATAACATCATGTGCATATATGGCCTGGCCATGATCCATAGACAGAGTCTGATCATGGAGTGGAATCCGCGGTCGTCTTTCAACAGGGAAGTCCACCATACATGGTTGAAGAAGATGCAAATACATCCTATTTCTATAAAAGGTTTTAAGTCCCTATAGCTGCTCTTGACTCAAAAAAAAAAGAAACTCTAAGTTTAAAAAGTCCAGAATTGATGCCAAAACCATTTCACATGTCACTATGGAGCGTGGCCAGCATGCAGAGCTAAATCATTTTGCTTCAGCTACTATCCGTCTATATTTCTAGGCTAAGTCCATTTTCTAAACCTGATTGATCCTGCTTAGAGTCAAGGGAAGCTGGTTTTCATCTGCAGGGGCCATTTTGTGAGAGGTGGGACATTCTCTTGAATGGTTGCCAGATGAACACATGGTAGCATTGAACGATCATTCATGAACACTCTCTCACACCAAGGGCCAATTTAGGATCACCATTTAACATACTTGGCATTGAACTGTGGGAAGAATTCTGAGTGCCTGAAGATAATCCACGCTCTCTCAAAATCTACAAAGAACTTTTTTTTCAAAGACTGCGAAACAGGCTGCATCACCATATACAGCCTTGATCCTTGGGTGCATATTTTTAACACTAGTTATTCAACGAACAATGCTGTGCAAATAAGCTTTCTCTTGCACACCAGTCTGCAACCTGACTATTGTTTGTGTTTTTGTTCTAATATTTAATGTAAAGCTTTGTTTGGTTTCATAAAAAGTCCCATTTGAGTCTCTGTCTTAATTATTGTTTTGACAGATTAGCTGGCAGGCAGCCAGTTTTCATCTGTTTAAGAGATGAGAGAATTATTGTGAATGACAGGATTCATTTTCTGCAGCGTTCTTTATGACAGCAGAGGTAAACGAGTGAGCTGGAGAAAGAGTGCTGCTGTCTCTGTAAACGCCATGAAAGGGGTGAAAAATAGCAGTTTGTCCAATCACCTCCCGTCTCTTACTGCCTTAATCCTCTTCAGGTTCACACCTCCAGTTTAACCAGCTTCATGAAGGACATTAATGAGCCTGCTGTATGGTGTGGTGGTATGAACCATTACATGTGAAAGATCTTCAATATTTAGCTGCCAAACATGAATGATCTGTGCTGCCTCACAAAGTGGACTCTACTCATTCCTGATCTTGTAAACGTTCTGATTGCTGGAACCTCCTTTCACTCAGTATTCCAAAAACTCAATCATTCTTTCCTTCATTTCTTGCTCAAACTTATGTTGTCTGGGAGTTTACCAGAGTCTCGTGTATCTGGATCACATTTAGGAGCAGATGATTCATGTGCTAGTCTAGCTCTCCATGTAGTATTGTTAACTCTCCCTCTTCAGTCCTATGAAAGCAGAAAAGTTACCAACTTTTAGCTCTTTAATTCAAATCATGTACTTGTGAGTTTCCTTACTTTAAGATTTTCATTTTAACCCTACTCGTACCACATGAACTCAAAACTTAAACAGAATGGACTCAACAAATTCCTTCATAGAGCTGGTTAGTGTTGGTAGCTGCAGATGTCCACATTTCTTATGATTAGTTCTTCAGGATCATTATGGGATTGTTACACAGTGACGTGTAGTGAGGACAAAAGAAGCATGATGACTTGGTTGATAAACAAGGAAAACCAATTTAATTTCCTCTGGTCCAAACAAAAATCAGAAAATCCCAGTTCTATTCAAAATGGCCACCCATCCAACTCTCCTCCAGTCTCTGTCACTTTCAGAGAGAAAAGATCCCTTGCCACACCCAGCAGTCCACCTATATATTCTCCGACCCCCCCTCCAATTCAGGTCGACCAATCACCTCAGGCTTTTCACTATATACAGCATTAGAGGCAGGCTTCCTCTTTAGCTGCTTCAAAATGGCTGCCACAGAAGACACCTCCTGAGGGTAACAAACAAATTCATGTTACATAACACATAATACATTCCTGCATGAACACTCTTTGGTTTAAAGAAAACATGTTGCTTCTCAAACAAATGCATCCACAACCTTCAACAAAAGAAAAATAACATTATTTTAATGAAGTGAGGGACTTAAAGTGGTATTTCAAATTATTTCAAATAAGCATCAAATATTAAATAGATGCTATAAAACCAGTATTTAAAGAGACACCGTGTAGTTTTTACCTTTAATCTCTTGAAATATCCATTGAAATGTTGTTGAAAATGAATTAAATGATGCCCAGTTGTTGAAAAATATTGATGTCTTTGTAACACATAACCAAAACCCTCAGGCACCCGGCTGAGGGTAAGAGTGCGTAGGGTGTCCCAATTCTCAAGTGCGGAAGTTGATCACGCCCCTTTTTCACCCTTGATCTGCACTTCACCCAAGTCAACATCTATGCAGACTTGGGCAAAGGGTATTACCCAAAAACCCATTGCTGCGGGAAAAAAGGCTCAAGTGCCTTTTCTGAAAATATGTATTTTCAGATAAAAATTTAGTTTAGGACGATTAGTTGATACTCTAAATGTTTTAGACAAAGCAGCAATGAATGTAAACGTGTTTCAAACTCTTATGCAGCGGTCACACTATATAGCACGATGACTGCAAATTAATTATGACCAATAAGATGTGATGATTCCATACAAATATGAAATATCAATCTTGTTGATCTTTGAATGTTTAATCAGAAGAGTTTAGGGTTCTTTGCTTGTTCAGGAACCATAAACACATGCTATTAATTCAGACAGAATCAGGTATATAGTTAAAAAGGAATTTTATTCTTTTCTAAACTAATGAATATACTTGACAAGATATGAATAATGCGATGTGATGGAGTGGATATGCGGTGATGGGATGTTATGTGTAGGTGGTGTGATGTAAGTTGGATGTTGATCAGAATCTTTGTATCTGAAAGAAATTGTTAAATCTGGGTGTAAAAGAATTTGTTGTCCGTTATAAACTAGAGAGTTGATTATTAATAAAACAGCATCAGAAGCAATCTGTTGTGTCTACAAACCCTGGCGGAGACCCCCAGCAGATCCGGACTGTCAGAAGTCAGGTGGACTTCACGGCACCTGAAGTCAGTAGATTAAACTCCGATACGACCCGTCCAGTCTTGTGATGTCTCCAGGTCACAACAGTAGCTGGAATGCTTGTTTGCGTCCAAAGTGGATGTGGCTCTTAAGGAGCCGTCAGGCTGTGTCAGCTTGCAGCGTGCAAACAGGTTGACTGTATGTCAAAAGAGATGTTTCAAAAGAGGCTTCTTTTCCGATTAGGCCGAATCGGGGTTCAGCTGGAAACTGAATTAATCGGGAAGTAAATCCTGTTTTAATAAACCACAATATTATGATTTCCAGCCATTCTGGCAAATCAAAATTTGCCATGTCTGGAAGGCTTTACGAAAACATTCCTCAGAAAGCCACTCCTTTCTTCAGATACAAGATTCTTCATTCTGTGAATAAACAATCTTTAAATGTTATGTGAGGTGAACCTTAACCTTAATTTGTATCTAAGATGTGTATGAGTGTAGATAATGATTAACTTGTTAAATCAAACACACAGTGATTTGTGATGTAAATGGATCATTGTAAGAGGAATATTCATTTCAAATTCATTGATTTAAGCACAGGTTATTCAAACACCTGATTCAGACATCCTATTCATTCATCACAAATGATTATTTATATCATGAGTTGTAAAGGTCTTGTTGGATTTGTGTTGATTCACTTTTATTCAGAGAGACGAATCCAGCAGTCTGACTTTAAGCAAAGAGAGATAAGTCTTATGCATCTGGTGAGACCTTGACAGTTTATGTCTGCGTTGAAGACCAATGAGTGTGAAAAAAGGTTGATTTGTGCATCTGGATCCTCCAGCTGGTGCAACACTGACCCAGCAGTTCTGGTGTGCATGAAAGGTTATGCTGTGTCAATTCGATGGTCAAATGGACTTTTTATTATTACAATCGTCTGGTTGTTTGAAAGCTGTCAATAAAGGTTTTTTAAAAAAAGCAGCACTGCAACCAGCATCTCAGTATGCATTGTGGTCGATGAGGCAATGCTTCCTGTCCCATTGTTTGCACACTTGTGTACCACGCACTCAAAGCCTTACTGCACACTTCCTCCAAGTGCACTTCACAGAAGATCATCGGGTGCAGTGCAAGTTTTGGGATTGGGCCTAAATTTCTGGGGGACGCCATATTAGATGCAATATTTCTTTCTACTGGAGCCCGTGAGGACAAATTTTATTTACTGAGTTGTAACAAGTGGTTACAGAACTTTCACCGTTCATAAATGTTGTTGTTTTACACTTTTACTTCTTCGCTCATTGCCAGTGATGAAAGATAGTCTGGTGTGCTTGTTATTTTGCTGGAGGTAGCTCTCCCAGGGATTTTTTACCCTAATGGCTATCCATTGATCAGGTTTTACTCAAATACAAAAATACCGCTTGCTTATAATGATTTACTGCCTCCTATCACCAGGTAAAATATGCACTTTAAGGAGTCAGCCTTGTATTATTACCTGTCCAGGACGTCAGAAGCTCTTCCATCAGATGCATTTAAAATGAAAATGAAAAGCATTGCAGGGTGGATGTGTAAAATGGGCACTTCTGATAGGCAATTTCTCTCGAGTGTTCCCAAACTTCTCGATCCATGAGAGTTGGGATAGACACCAGGCCCCTAGTGACTCCGAACAGGGAAAAGTCTGGTATGGAAAATGAAAAATAAATAAATAAATAAAATAAAAGGAATGAATCATAATGGCTGTAGGCTGCATTTTTTCTGGTTACGTTCCATCATGAAGGAAATGGGAATTTAAATATCTACTATCATTTCAGTATAAAAGTAACAGAGTGCAGCATGCTGTGGTAAAAACACGATTAAAAAATTGTAAACATCAAACAAAAAGGTATTTGTTATAGATTAGACTCCATCTGTGTGTAAAACTGCCTGACCTGCTGTTTCATCCTGATCCTCAGGAGGGCAGCAGTGATTTTCTTGTTTCCAGCACCAAGTCTGAAGACTCCTTTAGCTATGAGGTAAATCACACACGCACTGACAAACCTACAGGTCTATGAGCTGTGGTGTGTGTTTAATTAGATGTCAAAGCAAGGAACAGCGTGTCTTTAAAGGAAAACCTGAAGGTCTGAACTTGTCCCAGAGACTCTTCCTTATCTTTGACATTCTCCTCCACCTACAGTCCATATTTATTTTTGTTATTTGCTCACTTTAGGGGTTGATTCACACAGCCTGAAAGACTGAAGAGTAAACACTGCAATCTCTCAGCAGGGTTATGCTGAAACACTCATTTTGCTCACCGGCAAGTAAAAAAGAATGAAATTGGAAAACCACTGATTCTTTGTTTTGTTGCCTTTTGCCGGCTGTCCTCTCCTCTGCATCCCAGACAGCCCTTTTCCCCTTCGTCTCCCCATTCTCCTTTGCTCGCCCTTATTTTTCCTCACTATCCAACAGATCTATATTAAGCTGTAAGTCTTGGGTGTCCCTGCGGGCCAGTGAATGTTTAAAATTCTTTCCAGTTGTAACCTCTCTATCACTGGCTTTCTTCCTGCCTAACACGTCAGCAGAGGGGACACGAGGAGACGTCCATCTCCTGCTGGCCCTCCACAAAGCCCCAAAGTGCCAGGTAAACAGTCTTCCTCCATTTGACCGTCATAAAGCCAAAAATCACAGCAGGTAAATTTTTCTAATTTAACTTTGATAACCTGAGACACCTTTTTCTCATGTGAGGACTTGAATGTTTCTTTTAAAGTATTGTTGAATAGATAATAAAAAAAAAAAATAAAATAAAACAATGCCGTTTTCTGTTTAGATTTACAGTTGACCAAATATAGTTTAATTAACCAGCTGGATGTTGTGGGGCAAAAAAGAATCTAACGGCCCATTATTTATTCTTCTTCATATGTCCCCTAAGGTTAATTAAGCACATGCGAATATGCTGCAACTGAAATGGGTTTAGCAATGTTTGAACACTTGTTACAGCTCATATCTTCATTTTAAATGAGACAATTTTAAAACACTAAGCATATAGAAATGTAATAATTACAGGAAGAATAAAGCTTCTTGTTTTTTAATTTTTTTTCCCATCATATGATTTTATATTTTAATCTCAGAGACATGGAGACATTTCTGTGAATGTTTCCAAATGGATTTGTAAAGTCTATAGGTTTGACTGAGATCTTGTGCATTTTATGGACAACATCAGACTTAAAAGGGGAGTTCAGACACTTTGTTAGTAGAGGTGTTTAAGGTGTGGTGGAGGATGTTTCTGAATTTCAGGAAAGAACCGCCCTTTCCACGATTTGAAAACATGCACATGAGAGAATGCCCATATCCTTGTGCACGCTCTGTTCACAAGTACCCGCCGGTCTTGCAGCACATGCTGACTCAACAAAACATTTGTGTTTTTTCATCAACATCAGATTTATATTTATTTATGTACAGTTCCTTTTTTATTCTAATTTTTTGCATATTATTTTACTTGTTTCTTCTTTCACTCGTATTGTACTGCTGCTGTATGTCTACCTCTGCAGCTTCTTCCTTTTCTGATTTGATTGTGCTTCCGTAGCAAATGATTTCCTCCCGTGGGATCAATAAAGAATTTCCATTGGCATAAACCTCTCTGCTAATAACCACTAGGTTTATTCTCCAATCACAATCAAACCATTCTTCCCTGGAGGGTCATAGATAACTTCTTCTAGCAGCATGCCAAAATGTAGCTTACATGTCGAGCAGAAAACTGGAGACAGAGGCATCTGTGGGGAGCTCAACCTTCGCTTTCAGCGCATGCCATCATTCAAAAGAGCCTCCTAAAAAAACTCTGGTCTTAATTTTCACTTCGAAGGCTTTTCTCTTCTTATCGTAGACTTCGGAGACATTTTTTTCCTTTGCAACTCTCAGCCATTTTCAAAAGAACCCGGCGAGAACGGCGAGGAATGAAGGCGTTTCGCTCTACACATAAACAGAATGTGCACGTACGATGACGGCCTTGTGCATGAGCTTCACCAGAATGGCTGACAGTTATGCGGAGCAATGGTTCAGATGATTTACCCAGACGAAAAAGATCCTTTGCTATACCTTTAATGAGTAGCCAGTATCTTACCTGCAGCAGAAAGCAGCTAAATAAGTCAGTTAAGAGAATAATGGAAAAAAAAAAACCATTTGGAGGAATCAAGGATCATTTTTGCAGTTGAAAACATGTCAATGCCTTTTTTTTTATAGCTGCTGAGGCCTACACTCGGCTATCTAATAGTTGTAAACTTGCATTCTACACAAAATGCATGAGTTGAAAGATCATATTTTCATATTTTCACTCTTTGATTGAGAGTAGTGCTGGAGCGTTTGGCAGCCAAGTGTAAAGCAGCTGGGAAGAGAATCAACTCCTCCAAATCCGAGACCATAGCCTTGAGTCGAAACAGGGTAGAATGCCTTCTCCGGGTCAGGGATGACGTCCTGCCCCAAGTGGAGGAGTTAAAGTATCTCGGGGTCTTGCTCACGAGTGAGAAAAAGATGGAGTGTGAGAGTGATAGGCAGATTATTGCTGCATCCTCAATGAAGTGGGTGTTGTACCGGTCAGTCTTGGAGAAGAGAGAGCTGAGCTGGGAGGCAAAGCTCTCGATTTACCGGACAATCTACGTTCCAACCCTCATCTATGGTCACAAGTTTTGGGTAGTAACTGACAGAATGAGATTGTGGATACAAGTGGCCAAATTGAGTTTTCTCTGCAAGGTGTCTGGGCTCTCCCTTAGAGATAGGGCGAGAAGCTTGGCCATCCAGGAGGGGCTCGGAGTAGATCTGCTGCTCCTCCACGTCAAGGAGCCAGTTGAGGTGGCTCGGACATCTGGTTATCTCCTGGATGCCTCCCTGAGGTTTTCTGGGCACGTCTGACCAGGAGGAGACCAAAGGGTGGACCCAGGACACTTTGGAGAGACTGTGTTTCTCAGCTGGGGAATGCCTTGGGATTCCCCTGAAGGAGCTGGTCCAAGTGGTTGGGGAGGGGAAATTCTGGGCCTCCCTGCTTGGGCTACTGCTCCTGCGCCCCGACCCTGGATAAGTGGAAGAGAATGGATGGATAGTTAGAGTAGAATAAGCTGAAGAGTTTGATGTCATCAAAAAATGTTAAACCAGCACAGATGATCACATTTTGAGGCAAGTATCAGCCAGTAATATCAGACATCCCTGAAAATGGCCCTTTATAGGTTCCCTAGTGTTGCACATGTATCTACCTGATTACTTTTGCTTCAAAACAATCATGGTAATTATCTGTTTAAGAAATCTGGTGTATTTAACTCCGCAGAAAATTTGTTATACTAAGCTGTCTTTTTTCCCACCTCTAATTTTTTGCTTAGTTTTTCAATATTAAAAGTCATCCAATCACACTTCTATGAATTTAATTATGCAACAATTGAAATGCATTAGAAGTTTCTATCCATACAATAGCTGGACAGTGAGCTCTGTAAAACAGCTTTGTAGCAATGTCTGCTTTTCTGAAAAAGTTGGACAAGACTGGATAACTGCTTTTATCGCTTTCTGCCATCATCAGCATTGAACATCTGACATGTTCATCACAGCAACCTGAAGGAAAACTGGTCTCCTTCCTTGTAGGGACAACGCTGTTTGGTGTTCTCTGGAAAAATCTCTTCCTTGGTAACAAAATGTAATGTTCAGCCATGATCCAGCAAGAGCATTTGTGCAACATCTTTTCAAGAGGAATGCAATGGGAAGAGTTCATGTCAGTTCTCGCCTTTGTGATTCATTTTTGAATGCTTGAAGAAGATTATGTCTACAGACCTGAGCTCAATTATCTCAAAAGATTGGCTTGTCCCTGGACGGCTATGATGTTAGGTCTTATGAAGGTGTAACAACAGCTTTATGGTCAGGGACATGATTCCAGCACTCCTTTGGGATTAGAACACACACAGGGAGTAGGCAATAATGTCTACTCTGAGTGCTTCTTAAATACTTATGGCTGAAACGGACGTGAGCCACTCTTTCTACCATTTATCTTTTCCCATGTGCTCTGCCATGGGGTGCAGCACCATCAATAGGATAATAAAGAGCTGATCTTTGTTTGAAGGACTGATAGAAATGAATTTATCACCACGTAGATGATGGGAAGTAATAAGAAGATATTAATGAGTTATTAGGATGGGACGTTACTCCATCACCAAGCTGGAATACTGTCCGTAAAGGTTAATGGATCTACTGATCACTGGAAGTCTGGGATGATAAAGGTTCATCTGGATGTCAACTGCTAGGTTTAAAGTTCTTTGGGTCAAACTTGATGTAACCAATCATAGTTTAGACGTACTGCTTGGTAATCGGTTATCATTTAGCATACTTAAAACAGGCTGTACATTAAAGCAGATGACTGACAGAGTGACAGATTGTTTAAATCTATTTTTAGACTTCCTTTTTAAACTGCATTAGTCCCTAGACTAGTGTGAGTGAACCTCCACTTGGAGAAAATGTAGATATTGAAGTTACTTTAAATGTCTATAATTTTCACTATATCAGATTGTTTCATGCATTGTGTCAAAATGTCTACAGACATCTTCTGCACACACACAAATCAGATCAACACGTGACAATAATTGGCTTTAGGCATCAGTGGGAATGTATATAATTGTTTAATCATTCTTATTATTAGAAGTTGCATCCTTTAATATTCATGAAGTACATTATTTTATTGAAAGAGAGTTTACACAATGAAAAAAATATAAACAGTAAGTTACTGATAAAATTGCTGCCAGTTAACAATTTACAGTAATAGGCTAATATTCTTTTAATGATTTCCCGGTAACACGCTGTATTCTGCTCTGACTTGGCAAAGCCACTGTGTGAATAAGTGACTAAATTTACAATCAGATTTTTTACAGTGTAATTCCTGAATATCTGACTGGGCTTTGGCTTCCACCAGCAGTCACCAAGGTAATTTATTAATCTGTTTTTACTGCTTTATGAGTCACGGCTCTCTATTTAATTTCATAAATATTCACAGGATTTGGACTGCTGATCCATGTTGCTCTACATTAACTGACCTCCAAAAACCTTTAAGCCACCTGGCAGCAGCTAAACATCCACTGCTGGAGCCAAACAAACTGAGTCGGACTGTCTCTCCATCATCACTAATAGCACTACAGCAGCAGGTTGCATGTCTGGAACAACAACTGAGATCTGGAGACATTCCCAGAGTCAGCTGTCAGTGGCCGCTGCCACTGTCAGCTTTAATTGTGACTTGAAGCCACAAATCGCAGACAAACAACCCAAATTAAAACTCAATGGCTTCAAAATGCAGTCCATGTAATACACTGGCACAGTCAGCTCCACTGCAGTTAATGCAATAAAATCCAGTTTTAACTCCTGCGACAATGCAGCTTGTAAGTTCTTCAGAACTTTACGAGCATTTAGAGATCCCTTAATGCCTCACTTTAGTTACATATTTGTTCCAATTAGCCTCTCCAGTCAAGTTGGGAACTGTTTACTCTCCGGTGAAGTCTGCATCCTTAATGAAACAGACACTGGGTGAACTGTGTTTAAATGGGATATTATGTGAGACGTTTCTTCAGAGAATGGGCAATTTGGGAGAGGTAAGAAAAAGTCTAACTAAGTTTATTAGACAAGTTGGTCCACAGGGAAGAAAATACAAGAAATTTCAACATTTGCTTAACATTTCTAATGCAAATTCCACATTTGTTAAAAGACAATAACTATATAAACACATTTTTTTTGCTCTGATCTTAAACACAAAGCAGTGCTAAATGTGTCTTTACTGTTGCCTGCTTTTTATAGCTTGCTATAGTGTTTTTGCCTTGTGTGTGTGTGTGTGTTATTTTATTTATGCACAGAATCGCTGCGCCGAGCTCAACCCATGCAGCCTTCTGCAGAAACAGAGACCTGATTGACTGACTCTGATCAATAAAATATAACAAAAAAGCTTCACCAAACACATGGACCTGCTCTACCTCTGGTAAGCCAAAATAAATTGCTTTGAATGACCCGCATCCAACTTGCAGCCATGAAACACTTAAATTATTCCATCTGCAGCGCACGGACAGGAGGAATTAGGCCCATTACATGTTTTCACATCTTAAAAAAGGGACTGTTCAAACAACTCTGCAGAGAACCCATAATGTGTTACTCCTGCATTAGGAGACAAGAAAGCAGATCCACGGAACAGCTGCTGCTCCGTGTGTGTGTGTGTGTGTGTGTGTGTGTGTGCGTGTGTGTGTGTGTGCATGCACGCGTCTTCTCAAAATGGAGCACTGACCCTTCCAGACAGGAATTGTGTTTTAAATCATGTTTTAAACAGATTTATCAGAAATCTTCAAAGAAAAAAGAAAACTTGGAAGTACATGTTTTTATGCTGTTTCCCTAACAACGTGTGCATCTGTGTTTACAAGAAAGAAAGAAAACAATCTTTATGTAGCGTCTCTCAAGATGAAAATCACGAGGTGCTTCACAAAAACAAAAACATGTTTATAAAAGCTGTCTTTGGAGCTGCCAGTGGAGGCTTAGAACGTTGGTTACGTATTGTAACCCCAGATTCTATGAGTCTAGTCGCAGCCCTTAAGCGAGCTGCTATTGGAAGGGTGATCTCAGCATCAGCCAATCATGAAGAGCTTAAATGTACGCCCACCACGTGGGCACCCCTTGTGGGTTATATAAGTGGAACGACCCCACTGTTCGCCTCCGTTTTCTCTTCATGCCAAGCTTAAGAGCTTCCTTTAAGAGCAATCATACAAGGAAAATCTACTCACCGACCATGTCCAACGACGCCAGGACCTGCCCGGCCTGCCAGACGGGCTCCATCTCCAGCGGCGACCTGCACGCCAAGTGTGAGGTCTGTCTCGGGGCTCACCACGCTGGCCTGGCCTTGACCCCCAGGCCTCGTGCCCGTTTTGTACCGCTCTGCCCGTGGCTGAAAAGGTCCGCTAGGTCAAGTACTTCACCCCCACCACCGACGAGGAAATTCCGGTGGCTGGCACGTACTCGCTGGACAAGGCGTTACAGTTCTTCAACGTCGGCCAGGAGCCGGCTGGCTCCTACCGAGCCAACACGGAGGTCGACCACGAGGCCGGCTGCCATGGCTCTTTTTCCCTCCTGTACAACACGGAGGTCGACGAGCCTCGCATGGAGCACGACGAGGCTGGCTGCCATAGCCCTTTTCCCCTCCTTGTCATAAAGTAGTCCCAAGTCTAAAATGGTGCCTGTGATTCCATTATGTTATGTAACATCCAGAAATGGTCAGTTTTTAGGTACGGTTTGACCATTCAACATCTGGTCAAAAAGGAGACACGAGACTGCATGTGTTCCTTTTAAATTGGCCTGCCTTCATCCCATCAGCTGGAGCTCAGAGCCTCTCTGCAGCTCTGAACACATGATAACGTATTGTCAACAATAATGTTCTCTCCTCAAGGCCCATCCTTATCATCAGGATTCTTCATGCCTAACACTCGCAGCTCGGATCAGTTGCTAAATCAAAGAATGATTTCCTAAACTAAATATGAACTTCTAAAACTTATCAGCTAGATAATCATTAAATAAATGTTTGTTTATTGCTACTTATAATAATTATAATATAATGACATGTTTCATTAATCTGTGCTCAATGATTGAAGTTTGAAATGAATGTAATGTTATGATAACAGTGATTGAAATATGTTTCATCATGTTTATATAACAAGGTCATGACCATTTGCACCCACACAAGGACAAAGTAAAGTTAAGTTAAACTCATGACACATAGATAGTCCTTTACCCCAGATCAGAGCATTGGTATCAAGGAAGGTGTGTGTTCCTGTGTTGCCTTGGTAACATTCCTCAACCTCTGGTTGGCTACACAAATTATAACATGAGAACATTAAAACCAGATTACTCGGGTTTTTTCCTCAGTTCTAGAGACAGCTTCAGACCGGCCACCTGAAGCCACACCCTCTTTAACCATCAAAGCTTTTGACACGTCGTCAAAACCTTTTTGCACCTGCAAAGCTGATACAGCAACAGTTCCTGCAGAACAAGCTGATAATGTTTAGACTCCTTCACAGTCCCAGACATGTGGTTCCATCAATCTGTCGTGACCCGAGACATCTCTGGACTGTGCCACGGTATACTACAGCCCTTCGGTGCCAGAGGTCATCCGACCTCTCTGACCTTCGGATCCACAAAGAGGGTCTCCGAAAAAGGGTGAAGTAGACACACCGATAGCGTCTGATATGCTTTTGATAATGATCAACTTCATAGCTTAACGCAAACCAAATTCTTTTACATCCAGGACTCAGCTCCCCTAGATCCGGAAGTTCTGATAACATCGCATTCACACATACAGGAAGTTTCCTACATCACATTTAGTTCCATCCATCACAGTAAATGTTAGTTAACTTGTCATGCTTTATTTGTTTGTAAAATAAATTCTTACTTTTATAAACCTGAATCAAAACGAAGAGTGTACAATCCCTGAATAAAACAAAGAATCCTAGAATCTTCTGATTAAACACAATAAAGACCAGACAGGTTGATATTCTATATTTATATAGAGTATCACAGCTTATTGGTCATAAGTAGAGGTAATATATATATTGAGCTCTTAAAGCACTCAATTTACCAAAACCTGCAGTTACTTATTATTTTGACTTGCAGTTAGTCTAATTATTTAGGTTACAAATCAGAATTGGAATCACTACTGAGTGATTTTAAGGACTTTATTTACTCACAAGGCTAGTTGGAGCCATTCACTTTTTTGTTTTATGCTAAGCTAAAGCTAAAGGAGTGCAGCCGAGTCAGGAGAGTAGCTGGGCTGGTCCAATTTTTTATTTTTTTTCCCCCACTTATCTAATACTGGGAAATACGTCAACAGACAACATTTCAACTTGGGGTGGAATATCCCTTTAAAGCAGAAATTATTTTTTTCTCACATAAGTGGAAAAAAGGTGTCAGACCCCTCTCCATACTTCCATGTTTACGGCTGGAAACAATGCCAGTCCTTTATGAACGCACACCACTAGCTGACCAGCATAGCTACAACACATTGTTTTACAGTTATCACTCTCACGTGTTTATTCCAGAACACATATGTATATATAAAAGACTTACTTGTCCACGAGAAAGGCCACTAACTCTGTATAGACTTTAAAGCCTTACTGCTCACCTTTAAACAGTCTGGCCCCTGCCCACATCCTTGATCTCCTGCAGCCGTATGCCCCAACATGCATCCTAAGATCTCAGGGCACTGGCTTCCCAATGGTTCCAAGGGCTAAGCTAAGGACTGTGGAAGAGCATGCATTTTCTTTTGTGCACCAATACTGTGGAACAGTTTGCCTTAGGATTTTAGGCTGGCATGCTCTGCGAAGCTAAGACTTACTTATGCATCATGCAAACTCCAGAAGGGTTTTTATTGGTTCTTAATTTAGTTATTTTTAATGTTTTATTTGTTCTGTTTTTACAATTTATGAGTTCTGCATTGGTGTTCAGAACTTTGTTTGAAAGCGGTTCAAAGTTATTATTATTATGTCAATTGAGATTTATATCTGCCAATGTCTAAAAGGCAAAAACTGCCTGTTTACAACTCCTAGAAGTGATTTATGTTAATTTAGTGTGGGTAACTCCTAAAATAAAACACATTGCTATTAAATAAAGAGAATTATCTGATTATCTTGAAGATAACCAGAAATGTCCAGTTGTTTTTACTTGAAACTGACTTAGAATCTGGCCCAAAGTATTGCTCCATCACCTTATTTTCATTAGTTTCCAGAAAGAAAGCTAGAACCTTGTGTTTGCCTATAATGTTTCTGGATATTTCTCAAACTGTAATCTGTATTTAATAAAACAGCAGTCATGGAGAAACCACTGATCTGTGCCCATTTCGTCTGCACCCCCCCCCCCCCCCCCCCCACACACACACACACACACACGCACACACACTGATTGACCCACATGGGCCAGCTTAATCTGACTGACTGCACATGTTCACTGATTTTCCATCATGGGAATAGTCTGATGTCTGTCGTGTCCAGCACCAGCTGTGTTCCCACAGAGGTTTGGAACCATACTTCTCGCCTCGTTTGGGAGGAAACGGACGCTGCATCCAAAACTTTTCCACGTGCATCTAGGAATAAATTTATAACCAACAGTTTTTTCGCCTTTTAATTTTCAGAGGAAGCAACCTCAGCGGACAACAAGAGATGTAAAGATCTGTTTTGAGCGCTTTTTCCAGCGTGTGCACACACAGTCACCAAAGCTCGGTTCATGACCGGAACCTACAACTTGACTAAAATGATGCCCAGCTTTCCTCTCTGGTCTCTGCTTCTAATTTTTGCAGTTTTTTCATCTCTTAAAGGTGAGATTTGCAAATGCTTTTGATTGAAAGAAAAAATCTATTTTTGATATATATTTTTATTTTTTGTTAAGAAACTTTGAGGATAACTGGGTTAGAAGTAGCCTTGAGGCTGCAGCTGTGTTTACAACAGATTACCTACAGTAACTTGAAAAAGTTCCAAATTATAAAATACAAATAATTTCATACAAGGATTATGCACCTGGGCACCTAAAATAGAAACTGTTTTGTAAGATGCATGCCATCTTGTAGAAAATCTACATTTTCTGTCTCCTTTCCGTCATTCCTGAAACCATCAGGTTAGGAATTTCTATTCTGGCTGGTTTTGTGGTTATAACCCATGGCCTCATCCCATTTTGCCATCCCTCTGTCTAAATGAAAGTGACAGCAGGCTCTCCTGGCTTCAACAGTAGGATTAAAGAGGTCTGGGGGCTGAGGTTGCACAGCTGTTTCTCAGGTTGTTTAAAGATAACCTGCATCGGGAGCTCTGAGGCCAGACTGTCCCTGTGTGATGCTACTACCATGCAACATAACCACTATCTGAGATTGGCTGGGATTCGTATCCATGTAAGATATTTGCACGGATATTTTCCCCATCACTCATGCGACTACTACATCTCTGCTGCTGCAGGACTCAGCTGTGTTCTCGTCTGAGTGAGACCATTCAGCTCTCTGTGTTCTCCGTTATGAAAACCCTGACTAAGCACAGCAGCGCGCTTTGCAGAGCAGCCACAGATGTGCTTCCACATGTTTCAGATTGTTTTTGGGGCTTCTTTAAAAACAAATATCTGACATCCAAAAACGGCTGATAGTTTTTTTATTTTATTTTATTTTGCCATTCAGGGATACTTCAATAAATACACAAACAAAATTAATAAACGGTGCATCAACCGATTAGCATTTTCTTTCATCAAAATTGTAATAATTTTGTTTCAAATCAGAGTTAAAACATAAATATGCTTGAATAGATGACTTTGACCTTCACTGAACTGTACATGTCTGAGTTATTATCTTCATAGTTAAACAGCTGGATTTACAAGCTGGTGCACTCAGACAACTCTCTCGTGTCTTTTGGAGTAGAATAACGAGGATCCAGACGGTAATTACAGTAAACTAGGCAACACAAACATCTGGCGTCAGAGGATGGTTATCGAGCACTTAAAACAGCCTTCATTAAACTTCTTTTTAGAATTAGATGTTTTATTTGTATTTGTAATTACAGTAAGACAGTAACTGTATTAAAACAAATTATCGCTGGCATGTAATTAGTTGAACAGAGTCGTCTGAAGGCCCATCAGTGCAACAAGAAGTAGAATCAAATCCATGGCTTTCAAAATACATGTAGAAGTGCTAACTTCATAATGAACTACCTCTCTGTAGACAGATCTGAGAAATATTTGACAACTCTCCAACTAATATGAAAGTAATTTGTCATGTAAATATCTTGAAGAAAATTCCGGCAGTGCAAGAGCGATGCATGCGTTAAAACCTTGGCATGAAAACCCCCTCTCAAAGTTATAGTCCCATTAGTCATCACCACACAGGTGAAATTACATCTCTGCATTTGACCCATCCTCATGCGGAGCGGTGAGCTGCAGCAGTGGCTGTGCTCGGGAACTATTTGGTGGTTTAACCCCCCCCCCCATCCAACCCCTTAAAGCTGAGTGTCAAGCAGGGAGGCATTGGGTCCCATTTTTAAAGTCTTTGGTGTGACCCGACCGTGGATTTGAGCAGAATTTGTTACCAACAGTTCCAGCCTGGTGAGATACTGGATTTCGTATGTAATCTCTTGCCTAATTGGTCTATTCTGTGGAATCGGTACTGAATTCAAATTTGTTTAGACTTTTTATTTAATTCAAAGTAGAATCAAACTTTTGCATGAATGAATTAATTAAATGTGTTAGAATTAAAAAAACGTTTGCATATCAAAGGTGATGCATTAGACAAAGTTTCACACAAATAGGCTGCTGCACTTTTTTTGTTAAGTACAACAAATTCTCAGCAGTCTTTGGCAACCGTTCCATCTAACGTATAAATGCAAAAAAGCCATTATATTAAATGTTAAAGAGCTGCTTTTTAGGACTTAAGACGCTGCATTATCTGCTACTTTTACTGCACAAAATGTATGTCAAGGGCTCAGACTAGAAATCTCTGCTTAAGACCATAGAGTAGGACATAAATGCTTGCACACTGATACTATGCTTTAGCGTGAGATCATATTAAGGTGTACAATTTGCTGTGGTAAAGCCACTTAGTAAGCATTTGTTTGCTTCTGAGTGCTTTGTCTGCTTGAACATTTCACAAAAAAAAACCTGTAGATATTTTCTCCATTCAGTTATAGTATGAGCAATTGATAAAAAATGTTCTTTGTCAGTGCTGTTCCACCTATAACGAATACACGTTCTGCTATTTTCTTTGGAGAATGGAATTGTTTTCTTCAGCCTTGGGGACAGGAACAAAAAAAGCCCCATTTTTTTAAATGTTTGGTTTTAAAATCTATCATCTGAGTTACTATTTTTTTAACTGCAGATACTATGTTCAGAAAAGTCATTGTGTTGAGTCTCAATGCTTTTGATTTCTATATATGACTCTTAATCATTAGTCATCAAAATTTGACTCCATTGTTTTTGCAATATACCTAAAACTTGTGGGTGACTCTCCCATTTCTGATCCTTCAATGTCCTGAAATATTTGTAAAATGTTCAAAATAATTTCCCCAAACATAAGTTAGTGAACTACATCAGTATCATTTGGCACTCAGGCTTGAACATTTGTTTAACACCTCAATCTAAAAGCTACCTCCTTAAAGTTGAAGAAGAACAAAGAAGAAACCATCTTTTTTATAGCGCTTCTTTAAGATAAAAATCATGTGGTGCTTCACAAGAACAGAAATTAAAATAAATAAATAATAACAAACATAATATAGATGGGAAAAGAAAGAATTGTGATTAAAAAAAGTAAGTAAAGGGAAAAAGAATATGGATAAGAGTGAGGTAATCAGTGGATTCTGGGAAAGAACTGAATGAGATGAAGATAGTGTTGAAGAATCAGCCGAAGGTCACACAAAAACAAGAGACTTCAGCTGCTTTTTAGTAACACTGGACAGTTTCCTGCTCCTCCACCCTACTAGTTGAAAGTGGAATTACAATAGTCACAAACAGCCCTGCTATAGCTAGCACTGACGACAAGCTAATAACATGAGCTACCTACTGCTAAAATAAACCAAGAAGTAAAACAATCCACATGTTGGACAAAAAATATTATTACTTACAAGCCACGTAGCAACAAAGCCAGGTCAGCATTAGTCCATGATTTCATAGCCTCCTATAGCTCCCTTAAACTAGCATAGGCCGTAAGCCCCCATAATTATGGGATGAAGCGCGACACATATCCAGGAGGCGAGTTGACGTTGCTATCTCTGGGAACCCAGAAAAACTCTATAAGCTTTGGGTTAACATGTAGCTAATGTCCTGCTGATCTCCAACCGTGGAGCATGAGCTGATGTAAAAGGCAATGGCGCCCAGCTACGATCGCAGCGGTCTGAGGCTCTGCTTGTAATTTGACCTCCTTAGACCCTGCGTCCACATACACAAACATTGGCTTCTTGCACTGGAATATTTTATCCTCTTCAACTTAGACTTTTTTTTAATTATTTAGAAACATTTGATATTGAATTTAAGATAAAATCTTTTCTAGGAAACCTGTCAATATTTTTATTAAATTTTATTTTACATCACACCAAATACAAATTCGAGTATCAGGAGGTTAATAGTCCCAGTCCATATGAGATCTCCCCTGCGACCAGCATGATTACAGCCTCGCACGGAAACCAGTTGGTCATGTGGGTGAGATATCCTGGTCCCTGGAGCCCCTTCTTAGCTTCTTGGGTTAGCTAAGTTAGCTAGTAGCTACATTGGTTCAATTGTTCCAACTGTAACAGTCCCACCCTCAGCTCCACCCTTTTTCCCATTTTTGGATTGTCTGGGCGTGACGAGATGTGTGACACAATCAAAATGGCGGTGGTGGGAACCTCCCATTTGGAACAAAAACTTGTAATTCGAGCCTATGGACATGAATTGTCCATTATATATGTCGATGGTAGGCCATGTCGATGTTCACTCTGGTTTTAGCTCTGTGCTTCTCCTCCAAAGACATTATGATAAATGACCCGCACTTGTATAGCGCCTTTCACCGTCAGAGGACTCCAAAGCCCTTTATACTACAGTGGTATCATTCATCCATTCACACACACATTCACACACTGATGGGGATGAGCTACAGTGTAGCCACAGCTGCCCTGGGGCGCACTGACAGGGGTCAGGCTGCCGAGCCCTGGTGCCACCGGCCCCTCTGACCACCACAGCGGGCAAGGTGGGTTAGGTGTCTTGCCCAAGGACACAACAGCACAATTCTCTGTCTGGAGCCGGGATCAAACCTGCAACCTTCCCATTACCTGTTGAGCTACTGCTGCCCACTCTCTGATTTTTACTTCCAGTCTCCTCCATGATGATTACAGTAAAAGCAAACTTATATGCTTTTCTTCTTGTGCTTTTTATTGTTGACCAGCAAACTGAAAATGCTAACAACTAGCATTACAGCTAAAAGCCCTTAAGCAGGTTAAGAGCGCCCCCTAGGACACCTACCTTCTTCACAAAACTATCAAGTGTTTTTGCTCAGCAGAGGGCTGCAGGGTGGTGTCAAATATGAAAGTTTCTAACCCAACATCACTGATATCAATGTTAAAGCTATAGCTTAATGTTTTAAAAACTATCAAGTGTTACTTTAAATTTATCTTTGCAATATCTTCCCTTTCAGCTGCTGAGGGCCAGAAACCTGCCGAAGACTCTGGAAGATTGTCCCCTCCATCCCCCGTTTATCCAAACATCAACTTTCAGATCTTCAATACAGACCATGTATTTCTGAGACAAAGTAATCAAAGGCCATCTGAGAATTCCAGCTTGAAAGTTCAGGCCAAGATTTTTCTCATCACCAGTCCAGGTGCCGGGATCCTCCCTCCAGCTATCAAGGCATCATATGGTCCCCTAGCTGTAGATGCCACCATCCCACCTGACCTGCTCCTCAGTGGAAGGAAAATTCTGCCAGTAATTTTGTCTCGTCAAGTTCGTTCCTCATCCCCTTTTGTTAAGATTCTTTTCCAAAGGCCCACAGAATGTAACATCACTTCCAGCCAAGAAACATTAGACTGCAAAGGAGGCTATGAAAAGAAAGACGAAGGTGGGAAAACCAAAGATGAAGCTCACTGTGTGACAGCTTATGCCTTCTGGGAGACGAGAGAAGTCCGGGGTTCTTGCCTGGTGTCTCCGGCAGGATTCTGCGTGGCACAGCTCAAGCTAGAACCATCTTGGTTTGGATCTGCCAGCAAATCTGGAAGCTCAAGCAAGGAAGGAGAAAAAACTGAAGGAGTAAAAGGACCTCAAGGGAATTTCATGGAAGTCTACTTCCAGAGCAGAAAGGACCAGACTGGCCAGTGCATGCCACAAGATAGCTTGCAACGAGTGGGAGTGGGAAGAGGGAGAGACTCCGGGGGATCTGGGACACCTATGAGGAGGATTGGAAGTGTCACTCTAGTCAGAGCTCCATCAGGCAACCCAACATTTTATCGACTCAGGCTAGGGGGTGCTGTGATGATCCAAACTTCTTCCAAACCACTGAAGACCGCTGATGTGGCAACATTCTACATTTTTCTGCCAAATACATCTACTGTGAAAAATTTCACACTAAGGTAAGATATCTTTGTTGCTTTTCTGTCAGGGTACTAACAAATTATACTATATGTCATTGTTTTAATGAACCTAATTGGGTATTTTTTTCAATTGTTTTGCTTTCAAAAACCTCATGCAAAAGGGCCTGTTTAAAACAATAAAGGTGTCCTAGAAAATGTTGTTTTACAAAGGAAAACTGATTGTTGAAGCTCACAATGTCCCAAGAGCCCTCATCAATAGCCAAACTCAACCCTGGAAAGATTGGTTTGCCCCGCCCACTCTGCTAGGACATTAATAGTAACTCGTTAACTGCCATTGATGACTAAAGTCGTCATTTGCATTTTTTTACTGTGTGGAACGAGCCCCCGCACCGTGAGAGCAAACATCCCAGCTCTAAAGCCGATCATCATCCACTTACGTCACACGTCACATGATCAGGAAGCAGAAAATCCATGTGTTAGGAGATCGTTTTGGGCCGCTGCTGTAAAAAAAGTGAAAAGCGAACCAGAAAAGCTTCTGACGATCACAATTCAACAACGGATTATGTAAGAATGGATAACGCTCAAAACGCTCGGATTCTTCCTGATGTAAGAGGTGAGTCTCCGCTTTGTTTTGCAAGTTTTGGCGTTGACATCTTCACAGAGCGTAACATTGTGTGACTCTTAAAAAAACAGTGAAACTCTGCCAGCGAAGGCTGGCAGTTGATGAGTTAAATGAGCTGCGTGCTGATTGGCCAGTTAACACCAATGGCTCTGAGATGCTGCTTTAAGCTATTAACTCTGCATTCTTTGTGTGTGTGTGTGTGTGTGTGTGTGTGTGTGTGTGTGTGCGTGTGCATACGCATGCATGCATGTGTGTGTTTGTGCATGCGTGCTTGCATGTGTGTGAGACAAAGGGGAAAGGGAGTCTCTGACCTATATCAGGGGTGAGATTGTGGAGCAGGGGGTTGCAGATCAGCAAAGAAAATGAGCTGTGGATCTATCTTGCATTATTTTGGACATCCCCAGTTCATCATGGAATTAGAGTGCTGCTCCAACATTTTGTTGTATTTGCTTTTCCTGTCATCAGGGATGTTGCCTCAGGCTAGAATAGCTTCAGCTAATGCTAGCATTGTTGTATGGTTAGCATTACCATGACCAATGCTCATTTGATGCCCTTGGAGTAGGTTGTGATATGCAGATGTAAGGTGGTGAATATGTTAAACTAGCTTTACATAGAACCACAATACCCCTGTTGTGTTTACCGGTGTTTGAGAATTCCCCAAATTCTTCTTTTAAAATTTAGTCATGTCTGCCTAAATTTATGTTTTGGAGTCTTGCAGAATAATTGAAATTCTATGCTTCCTGTGCGAAATGCAAGCCGATTCCCTCAGGGTTGCTGATAGTTGGTGTTTAAATGTGACATTTACTTATTTTACGCTTGAGACTTTGAGCATTTTTATATCTATATCACTAAGACCAACAAAAATGGAAAAGATGCAGACGATATTGCCAGCTAAAAGTTACCCAGAAGGGTCTAGCTTTAAGTATCATTCAAATGAATCATACTAATCACTTTGAGTCAAAGAGATAAGAGCTTAGAAAGAATTGCATATTAATTGATTATTTCTGAAGCATTTGATGTATAACCGTACAGAATATCCAGGATGTATTGTGCATTTTAGTATATTCATGAGGGATAAGCTCCATGCATTTAAACGATTACTTAAGGCACTTAAATTATGATGGGGGCTCATCATCAAGGCCGTGCAGTAAAATGCACAAACGCCAGAGTGACTTGTGTTGCCTGCCAGTTGCTAGCTGCATAAATTTCCAACACATCCTTCCTTCCACTGCCTCACCGTTAGTGAGAGGAGTTATGGAGAGCGCTCTTCCATAAACAGGGAAATAATTGGCGAATGATTCACTGGTTTTCATATCTCAACATCCCACTAACATTTCAACAAGGTTTTGTGGTTATTTGACTTCATAAATAATGCATCTGTTTAATGGAGCAGGAAAACAAATAAGTAATCTTCCTAACTCCTCTGGGTAAAAATGAACTTCATCTAAAAGCAGCTCCGTCACTGTGAAACACAGTCTTCAGTCTGTTTCCAAACTTCCCCCGTGCTGCTGTTTGGATGCACATGACTAGGTGGGCAAAAGCTTGTTCATTAGACTACTTCAGATTAATAAAATGTACAATAATTTTTCCAAAATAGAGGACAAAATGTTAATAAATATGTTGTCATTAGATCATTTAAATCTGTGCATTTGTCAGGAAAACAATGTCTGATGATGTGAACAGAAACTGAAGCACAATTTGCTCTAAAGCAAGATGTGAGCCGTTGTGATCTGGTCCTAGCATGTTGAGACACTAGCTAGCATGGTTTCACTGTAAAATCTGCACAATATATTGTAAAGGTGAGCTGTGTCTAATGGCAAGAATCTGGCAATGTGATTAAAAACAATACATAGATGATATGATAAATATCACAATACAGGAGAGACGATACGATAAATATTGCAAGACAATATGATATATTGTGATATTAAAATACAGATGATATGTGCAATTATTTTTTTATTTAATAGAAAACTCATGCCAGATGCTCCCAAGATGCACCCAGTGTTATCGTGAGATCTTGTTTTTGAGTCAGGATGAAGTTGGTAGAAACTGCTGCCACCTAGCAGTCAGCGTTTGAATTGTACCACGCTAAAGGAAATACAATAAATCAAATAAAACCAACCTTTATTTACAAAGCACCTTACAGGAATGAAACATGCCACCAAAGTGCTGTACAATTAAAAATAACAGCAGGAACAATTAAAACCAACAATATAAACATAACAGAGTAAGAACATGTAAAAGTATCAGTAACAGCTAACCTGAGTCTAAAACCAAATCATAAAGGTAGGTCTTCAACCTCATTTTATAAACCTCTACAGATGGGGAGAGCCTAACAGCTTAGGGAAGGGCGTCCGATAGTCTCGGTCCCGGTACCGAGAACACCTTTTCCCCTCATGTCTTCAGCTGAGCTCTGGGAACCGAGAACAGCAATTGGTTCTCAGAGTAGAGTGCCCGACTAGCATGTGGCTGCAACAGCTCTGACAAAATGGCAGAGGACAACCCATTCATTGCTTTGAAAACCATTAAAAGAAGTTTAAAACAAATTCTAAAATTGACAGGTAGCCGTGCAGAGCATCCAGAATTGGAGTCGTGTGTTCATATTTTCTCTTGCTTTCCAAAAATCTTGCTGCAGCATTCTGAACAAG